>NW_015505423.1:1286125-1318725 GCF_001515645.1 Sinocyclocheilus grahami | reverse complement strand
CCCTCAAAACCTCAAAATAACTCAACACACAGCCATTAATGTCTAAACCGCTGGCCATAAAAGTGAGTACACCCCTAAATTGGGCCCAATTAACCCTCTTGGGCATGGAGTCCTCTTCCACCCCTCCATGATGACATCACGGAGCTGGTGGATGTTAGAGACCTTGGGCTCCTCCACCTTCCGTTTGAGGATGCCCCACAGATGCTCAATAGGGTTTAGGTCTGGAGACATGCTTGGCCAATCCATCACCTTTACCCTCAGCTTCTTTAGCAAGGCAGTGGTCGTCTTGGAGGTGTGTTTGGGGTCGTTATCATGTTGGAATATTGCCCTGCGGCCCAGTCTCCGAAGGGAGGGGATCATGATCTGCTTCAGTATGTCACAGTACATGTTGGCATTCATGGTTCCCTCAATGAACTGTAGCTCCCCAGTGCCGGCAGCAATCAGACCATGCAGCCCCAGACCATGACACTCCCACCACCATGCTTGACTGTAGGCAAGACACACTTGTCTTTGTACTCCTCTCCCCGGTTGCCGCCACACACGCTTGACACCATCTGAACCAAATAAGTTTATCTTGGTCTCATCAGACCACAGGACATGGTTCCAGTAATCTATGTCCTTAGTATGCTTGTCCGAACTGATTGCACTGTATTTTATGTATAATCATTTTCTATTCTTAACTTTTAAATGAATTTTAAACCTCTTAAATCAATTTTTAAATCATTTTCAAATTTTTGAATTCCTTGTTTTATTGTTGTGATTATTTTTTTTTAATTATCTGTTCATTTCTTTTATGTAAAGCACTTTGAATTACCATTGTGTATGAAATGTGCTACATAAATAAACTTGCCTTGCCTTGCCTTGTCTTTAGCAAACTGTTTGTGGGCTTTCTTGTGCATTCAGTGTTGTCACATGAAAAGATATAATAAAATATTTACAAAAATGTGAGGGGTGTACTCACTTCTGTGAGATACTGTATGTGACTGCATCTTTATCTAGACACCAGACCATCGTAGGTGCTTGTTTGACATTCAACCACCCAGACCATCCTAACAACTGCATAACAGTAAAATAAATAAATAAAGTCACCACACACTTTCTTCAGTAAATGATGTTAGTAATTGGCACTTCCTCTCTATTTCTCCTTATTATTCTCCTTTATTTCATCTCACTAACTTTTAAGTGTGTAAACAATGTTTCTACTCAACTCATTATTATGAACGGTTACCATATAAGCTGGGTAATGATGAAAATGATACATTTATATATATTTTTTTTACCAGAATATGCCTGAGGATGTCACTCCGGTCTATTCCACAACTTAAGAGTACATCTTGACTTTATTAAGGGAAAGACAACAAAACAAACATGACAGCAACAAATAAACAGCACTTGGTTTCATCATCGCAATCGATCTTCAGATTGCCAAAGGCAACAACCTCAGCACTGAGGCGAAATGCCATATAAAGATCTAGATTCAGGCGGAATAACACAAACACACGCCAAGAAAAACACAGAATGCTTATTTAAAATCTCAACCAAAATTGAGACTTTAATCCTAGATCTCAGCTGTCATACTCCAAAATGTGGATTACAATGATTGAAATACTCAAGAAAGACACTTTTTCATATCCATAATATTTTTTTACACTCAAATAGATAACCTAATCTTCTGAGATTGAAAAAATCTGTCATACTCGACCTCAGTGGTTCTCAAAAGGGAAATACAATGCGAAACACAAACAATAACTTTTGCGGTCAAAGGCCGTACATCCAATTGAACTCTAACAGTATTTTGGCACTAGCACTAGCAACATTAGCAGGTTGCTTTGGAATCTCCTCATTTGTGAAATGTATCAATAAACCTCACGAGATAAAATAAAACACGATAAAATAAATAGTTCACTTGCAGTGAGCGTAAACATGGTTTGTGCTGACCACAACATGTTTTAATGTGAAACCAGCATGAAACCACTGAAAGTCGGTTGAGTTTTTCAAAAACAACAGGATCTGAACACATCATAGTAAATCAGCAAAAAAGAGGGCCTGTATAAAATTTTGCTTATATTATGTAATAAATTATATGGTAATATTAATACATGATTTTTATTACTACCTTGTTCTTAATACTCAAATATTTTGCCTTTTTAGAGACCTACGGTACTCATAATGATACTATTGACATAGTCCTTTTTAATATAAATACCACAGGGGAAGTAGGGGAAATATTCGCTGCAGCATTATTTATCTATGTAAATGTGATCTCATACATAAAATAAAAACAGAATTTATTTTTACACTATGGTAATTCCTTGATATGTGTTGAACAAATGTGTCAAAAGTGCTCATTTTAAATAAGTAGGTGGATTACACCAGTCAATTCTACTTCCTTTGAGAGCCTGAGAACTTATTAATATCCTGGTACCACCCTGTCTGGCATTAATTCAGGATAATCATAGCACAGAGAACACAAAGGCCTGGATCAATCAGCCATTGATCCCCAGAGAAGAATGAATACTCCTCTATAAGGACCCACTATCAGTTCTGTGCACTTCCTGTCCATTTAGTGGTAGAGAGGACTGAACTATTGATCTTACCTCAGGCCAAACGTGTGGGACTGCTCATAGTTGAAAAGGGAATGAATCTTCGTGTCAGAGTTAATAATGATGAGTCGGTCCATCAGGTCCTGACGGGAAGAGTGAGTGAGTGATTATCAAAAATGCATGATTTCAAAATAATTGTGACAAAGACCATAGCTAGTTCTGGGATATGCGGTACATCATCGGTCAAAGTCTGCCCTCAAATGATCATGATTTCAACTGCAAATTATTGTGAAAAGTATTGAGAAATCACTCAATACATCAAGATCAGTGAACAGACTGTGGACGGTTCATGGTTGTGGGCTGACACTAATAGGCCAGTTTGTGTTTGAGAGGCAGGCTGTCCAGTCTATTTTACTCACTAAAAATGATGTGGCCATCTCTCTCAGATTGTACTCCATCTTGTTAGGAAGCGCTCGATGTCCCAGCAGCTCCCACACAGCGTGAGGTGAAGAAAGCAGATTCACTAGAGACAGGAAGGACTACACACACACACAAATCGTTACAGTTCACTCATAGCCATTTCAGATTGATATTTTTCATCAAAGAGATAACTTAGAAAACGTCATCCAAGTCATTCTTTAACATATTACCCACACATACAAAAATCCCTAAAGTTCACTCAGTCACTTCAGACTGATATTTTTTTACAAAGAGGTAACTTAGAAAATGCCAACAAGCCATTCTAAAACATTACCCATATTTTGGGTCAAATAATGTGATAAGCTTTTAGTGTTTTTTTTTTTCAGGTTAATTAAAAACAATAATTAAGAATGTGTTTTTATAAATTTTGATAAAAAAAAACTTTCTACTGGATAATGTTAATCAAGTAAAATAGGCTGTGAATGTAAATTCATCTCGACTTTCAAGTGGTCGGTGGTTGATTGTGTGTATTTTTTTCTAAAATCATTTATTCATGGAATTACTCGCTTTTACAGGCACACTGTGGAAATTGGAAATCAAATCCTTATCTAAATCTCAATGAAGCGTAGCTTTCACTTCTAAATAACTGAAAATAGCAAAGCATTTCTGAATATTTTTTGAAATGTAAAAGATGGTGGAGTCATAACCTTAAGACAGCTCCTGTCGATAGGGTCCATTGGAGTAGATTTAGGATGGACCACCCTTACATCCTCTCGACCACACTCCAAGGCTGACCACAACTCCACCACAATTGTTTGGACAAATCCTGTGAATCCGCTTAAAGTTTAACTAATTTGACAGCCTCAAATACTAGTTTCCATGTTAAAACATTAGCCTCCATATTAAGCAACACTGTCTCAGTAAGCCCTAAATCAATAGTAAAAAAAATTTAATGATTACAGATACACTAACAATGTACAATACATTCAGTACATTTTTTAACATGAGCTTTGCTGTCTGAAGCTATGAGGAGAAAATATAGAAGATGCTGCTCTTAACTCTCAAGATGTACATTAAATTGGTCATAATTAAGTCTTCTAGCTACCTGAGCTTTGCAAAGCCGCGATGCCTGGGGCTGTAGTGGCCACCTGGGTCACCATTACACCATAACCAAACTTCTCACACCTGCTGACCTGAAATTAGAGAAAGAATGGAGGAAATACACATTAAAAGATTACCTTTCGAAGTCTGGAAATATTTAATAACTAGCAACTTCTCAAAAAAAAAAAAACATTCCTTGTGTCCCATGACAACCGAGTAGACACTAGCAATAAAAACAACTGCTTGCTACAAATCGTTTTTATAAAAATAAACCAGATTAAAAAAAAAAATTCTAATGAAAATATGAGTAATGTTTGCACATACAAAACTCATTACCGCTATACTAGTGCACGTTGGGGTGTTGCTACGTATATTATATATAAGATGAAGCAATTTGTTGATCATATGACCATTATTAGATCCAACAGCAAAACACAAATTAACATTAACAATATTTATTGTACCTTTAAAGGGATAGTTTACCAAAATAATGAAAATTCTGTCATCATTTGCCCACTTTCATGTTACTGCAAACCTGTTCGACTTTTTTTTGGAAGACATCTTGAAGAATGTTGGTAACCAAATTTGGTTCCAAATTGACTTCCAATGCATGTTTTGTTCATACAATGGAAGTCAATGGGAAATTAAACTGTTTTGTTACCAACATTTTTCAAAATATCTTATTTTAGAAGAAACTGAATGACTTGAGGGTAGGGCTGGATGATATGGCCAAAATTTATCTTGAGGGTAGGGCTGGACGATATGGCCAAAATTTATATCACGATATATTTCTTAATTTCGGTCGATGCGATATAATTCCGATATCGATATGAACACTATTAAAGCCTCGTAAAAACTGCCAAGAATGCCCACAACAGATGACTGTGCATACAAACTTATGAAAAATTAATTTGCCAAGTCTATGACACCTCATATAAAACCATATAATATTTTAGAACAAAAAAACGCACAAATAAATTAATGTTCACCTTTTATTTGTATTTAGCCTTCATTCAAAAAAGAAATGTGAAATCACTGTCAAATAATTGTCTCAGACTCACCTATTAATATTTTTAACTTCAAACTATAGGCTAACATACACTATCTAAAAAAATATTTTTTTATGTTTTTAAAGAATTCTCTTCTGCTCACCAAGCCTACATTTATTTGATCCAAAATACAGCAAAAACAGTAACATTTTGAAATATTTTTACTATTTAAAACAACTGTTTTCTATTTGAAAATATTTAAAAATGCAATTTATTCCTGTGATTTCAAAGCTATATTTTTAGCATCATTACTCCAGTCACATGATCCTTCAGAAATCATTCTAATATTCTGATTTGCTGCTCAAAAATCATTTATTATTATGTTGAAAACAGCTGAGTAGAATTTTGTCATGTTTCTTTGATGAATAGAAAGTTCAGAATAACAGCATTTATCTGAAATATAAATATTTTGTAAATGTCTTTATCATCACTTTTGATCAATTTAAAGCATCCTTGCTTAATAAAAGTATTAATTTCTTTAAAAAAGAAAAACAAGAAAAAGAAATCATACTGACTCCAAGCTTCTGAATGGAAGAGTGTATAATGTTACAAATGCTTTTGATTTCAGATAAATGCTGATCTTTGGATCTTTCTATTCATCAAAGTATCCTGAAAAAAAAATGTACTCAACTGTTTTAAATATTGATAATCAGCAAATCGGCATATTAGAATGATTTCTGGATCATGTGACACTGAAGACTGCAGTAATGATGCTGAAAATTCAGATTTGATCACAGGAATAAATTACATTTTAAAATATATTCAAATAGAATGCAGTTATTTTAAATAATAAAAATATTTCAAAATTTTACTGTTTTTGCTGTACTTTGGATCAGATAAATGCAGGCTTGGTGAGCAGAAGAGAATTCTTAAAAAACAACAACTTTTGATTGGTAGTGTAGGCTGATTATTCGTGTAGATTGAAACAAATGTGCTTTAGCCAGTATAAAGAGTATGAAAAGTGCTCAGAGTTGCTACAGAAAAAGCAAAGAGCAACAACAAAAACATGTTGCTGGAGATGGGTTTATTGAAAATGCAAACTGATTGTCTGCCAGCAGGAGGCGCTTTGAGAGTGGTAGAACAAGCGGTTTCCCCAGTAATGGCTGTAATCAAAGCAGCTCCGCTCATGAACGCTTCTTTATCAGATAAAATGAAAATTCCATCAAAACTTTTCTGAAGACAGTCCTTTCCCTTCAGAGATACATTCATATAAAACACCCGCGCCGTGTTTTGATTTTGAAACGTGCAGTGCTCATGTTTATTCAACGATGTCAAACGCCACAAATAAATCAATGTAAGGGAAATGTATATCGAAATATCGAAAATGTGTTTAAAAATCATATCACCGTTATTGAAAAAAATATATATCGCGATACATATTGATATTGAATTATTATTATTATTGTCCAGCCCTACTTGAGGGTGAGTTACTTTTTCTTTTTTTGAGTGGACTATCCCCTTACTTCAGGTATCACTAGCCACTAATATTACTGTCAGAATACAACACTTTTGAAAGTGGCATCTGATTATAATACCTGTAGTTTTTTGGTGAATCTTGAGAACATGTAGGTGACACACTCATCGATGGCTCCAGTCTGTTGGAGGAGCAGCAGTCCTTTTGGTGTGGCAGCAAAATTCAGCAGATTGTCCAAGAGCATCTCTTCCCAGGCCACCCTGCAGAACCAAGACAAAAGATTCAGCAAGAATGCTATTTATTTCTTATTCTTGTTGATTTATTTCCACAAAACAGCACTGGCAGGCCAAGCTCAAGTTTAGCACAGAAACAAACAGTTGGTGTAGGAACAAGAGAACACTGGAGGCGTGATGGAGGCATACTCACACGTTCAGCAGCTCCTGGGAAGCGATCGCTGGGGGAGCTCCAGGAACAGGAGTGGGAACTCTCTCCGACATTGAGCTTGTCTGCGGGGGAAGATAATTCATTGTCAGGCTGGACTGCAACACGGCATTTAAACCCTTAGGCTAAATAATGAGATGGCACGATGAATGCAATGGTGATTCCTCACGCCGCTCCAACTCGCCCTTATGAAGGCAGGGGAACCCTGGGAGGTTTCATTATTGATGGCATAGCACTTTACTGCTTCTTCTGTATTCTACAAATCCTCTTCACACAGCCCACAGAATGGACGATCAGCAGTTCTTCCAAAATTAATACTGTTTTGCTTGGGGAACATACACTGTAGGCTCTAAAGCTGCTGTCTAGAACAAGCTAAAAAAAATGGAGGCTCTATTTTGGCTGAGAGAGGACTGATAATAACAGAATATACATTTTCAATAGGCAGTTTTTCATGTTTTGGTAAAGTGTCTCACTAAACATGTTTTAGTGAAATTAACACAAATTAAGTTATGCTTTTATTTCTCAGAAATGTACACCAGGAGAAACACTACTGTTTAGAAGTTGGGGTCAGCAAGTTTTGGCCTTTTTTTTTTTTTTATTCAAAAAGGATACATTCCATGCGTCAAAAGTGACAGTAAAGACATTTACTATAATGCTACAAAAGATTTCTTTTTCAAATAAATGCTGTTATTTTGAACCATTTATTTATTATTTATTTTTGTTTCCACAAAAATATTAAGCAGCACAACTGTTTTCAACATAATAATAATATAAGAAATGTTTCCCGAGCACCAAATCAGCATATTAGAATGATTTCTGAAGGATCATGTGACACTGAAGAATGGAGTAATGGCTGCTGAAAATTAAGCTTTGCCGTCAAAGGAATAAATTACATGTTAAAAGTATATTCAAATAGAAAAACAGTTATTTTAAATTGTTATTATTATTATTATTATTATTAAAAAGAACAAACGCTGGAGACGTTATTGTTATTATTAATATATATGTATTATTATTATTTTATTTTTATTATTATTAATAATAGTAATAATAATAACATTTCACAATATTACTGTTTTTACTGTATCTTTTATTTAATGCATACAGCCTTGGTGAGCATAAGAGACTTTCAAAATTATTTTAAAAAATCTTATCAAAACTTCTGAACAATAGTGTATTTGTCAGTATGAGAAGGGACTGGTCAGATTCCCAGACAAAAATGAATCATACAATTCAGTAAATGATGTGTTCCAATCAGTGACATGACAACATCAATGACAGACTACATTAGTTATTTTATCTATGGTAAAAGGATTACTTATTAAAGTTACCAAAATTCTGTGCCACTGACCTCATAATACTCATACAACCAGAGACAAACACAAGACTAAATATGATGAAATCCTGGCTTTTATATAATCATTGACAGGATAACTGGACGACTGTAGGTTTAAAGCCAACAAGTGAGGTCTTAGTGAGGCTAGTGTGCATAAAGGTCACCTTTCTCCAGGCTTTAGCGATGCACTCATGCAGGCTGTATGGCCGCAGAACTTGCAGCCCCTCGCAGGTGTTGTACATCTGCCGACAGACAAAGATGAAGGCCCCGCTCACGGCAGGAGGAATCTCCAGCTCGCTGAACAAATGCAGCTCTTTTGCCAACAGCCTCTGGGTAAACTGAACGTACACGTTACATTCAAAGGGCATTAAAGTGCGCGAGACGTGAATTTATATTGTATTTATTTAGAGAGGTAGGGGAGAGCGGGGCATAAAGTAACCCTTTTTGACTTTCTCAGTTTGTGTAAATCCACATGGGGTTCAAAATATATATATTTTTTTATCCATGGTAATTTTACACTTGTCTAGTACAAATATGTCGCTTTGTTTCATAATTACAGTGTATACGTTTTTCTTTATTTACCCTCAAAAAATGGAAGTGAAATGTGACAACATGCCCCGTAGGTGGAACACATTGTAACATCTGAGGGGCACGTTGTAACTTGACCATATAACAGCTTAAAATCTTATCTGATCGAATGGAAAAAAATATACAAGACAAACTAAAATATTTTGTTAATAAATATATACAGTATATATATATATTTATTTTTGTTCAAATAAAATAATGGCGTTTTTTAAGAATTAAAAATAATCTGATTTTGGAGTTTGACAACGAACACATTGCAACCATGCTTGGGACGGCCCACATAAACGAGCAAAAATGCTTTACATATCTTGAAATAATAATTTCTAAACATTAAACATTGACTGTCAGTCTTTATTCACCTGTTTCTCATTAAAATTAATTAAAGTAAATAGTGTAAATTACATCGTTAATGTCATAGAAGAGCACATTGTAACGCAGTGTTACAACGTGCCCCATCTGCACAACTGGAATTTAAAACTGGTTAGTGTCTTCTGCTAGTAATCAAAGCATTAAAAAACTATCTGAACTGATAAATAACAGATTGGAGATTAAAATAATAGCAGATTTGTCTCATTTTAAATGAATAATAAAAACTGAGATAAAACATTTACTTAAGCCAGAATTTAAATGTTACTATGGTAAAATAAATATTCAAACCACGTGTGTTACAACTAACACCCCGTTACTTTGTGCATCACACTCATCGCAAGTTTATTGTTAAATTGTTAAATGCCCTTACATATCTCTGTCACCATAATAAGTGTTTGATCACCACATTTGAGTGATCATTGCAAAAAATGTGTTTATGCATATATATTCTGTTTATGTCCAAATGTTTGGACACACGAATGGGAAAGTGTCCAAACTTTTGACTGGTACTGTACTATAATACACACAAAGAATATCGGCCAATATATCGGTATCTGCCTTTTTTTTACTCCCTAATATCGGTATCGGCCCCAAAAAACCCATATCGGTCGGGCTCTACTTTTAACTGCTGGATTGGTATGGCCAAATGAATGGTGGTATACAACCGTAGTGGTTGACAAACTGGGCTGTTCTATTCTATTCTATTTAACTTTTTGTTTCTTTCACAAAGTATGCTGCAACTCATGTCACTGAAGACACAGGTGTCAGAGGTTCCTTTCTTTTATTAAGAAGCTCATTCTTTCATCTGTGCATGCTGATGATATATATGGCACAAGTGCCGACTAGCTCGAGATGACACTAGCAGGAAGAAGAATAATGAATGTAAACTGAGAGCAAAATTAGATTTACTTACCATTCACCCTCGGCCGAGATGAGACTTCTGTCATAAAGCAGGAGTGATAAACCTCGTTCAGTGGTAGCGATCCTCGCCAGCGTGTCTGCTATGTGAGTCAAGGCACTTTCTAGGTAATTTAATTTGGGCTGCAACAAAAGACAAATTGAAAATGCTTGAGGTGAACAGTATAATGCATATAAAATGCTGCAGATGAGGTCTCTGATGAGATGTTATATAGAAGGTTACGGTTTTATTTCAAGATTTAAATGAACAGGCTTCTTCTGTAGTGCTATAATTGTAAAAAATATTCTGTTTACATTTTCCTTGTTGATACGTCATGGAGACGGCATCAATTCCTTTCTTATAAGTTCTGTCACAAAGTTGCTATAGAATCCATCTGACATTAATGTATCATTTGGTCAGTGTTATTTTACAAAATAAATAATTTATAAAATTATGTACATGTACACTAATTTTCAAAAGGATCTACGGAGATGGCCCTTACTGTAGATACACAGTATGTTGTTATGTTGTAATGTTACAATAAATTAATACAATTCAATGGAATTGATGTCATATTAGCATAAAACCTACATTGTTAGTATATCGATGCCTATGCAGTATTTAGCAACTTTTCCTGTTGTGAAGAACTAAAGTGTGAACTACTTGTCTCACTAATTTTTCAATATAAATTAAAAGAAAAAAAATATATAAAATTGTAGAATAGGGCCCAGTTTAGAATGATTTCATAATCATGTCTAGACTCTTGATTATGTGCTGATGGGAGTGTTCACATTGTGCTGACCAGCTTTCCTTTGAGCAGGGTGATAACAGGAGCCAGCAGAGTTTCTATAACAGGAATTTGGTAGAGACACTCCACAGCACACTCAGTGCGGTCACACAGGGTCCTTAACACCTCCATCACAAGATTAGTGGGGGACAGGGAGTCTAGAGTATACACACAAACAAACACACACATACACCCCTCTGTGATAACTCGTTAGGAGCTTCAGGACACCCTGGTTGTTATTGGCCTAAAGTGTTACTGCAGAACTCAGTTAACTGAATGATTTAAAGTGCAGCACAAACGGTCCAATGAGGACAAACCAAGAAAAAACAAAAACAGCCTAACTCTTTTAAAAATGTTATGTGCTTCAATATGTGATTTGTGCTTTATGCTACCTGGTTAAAGCCTGGTTCACCTGAGAATGAGACACATTTGTAAGACTTTCTTTCCACTGTGGAACCCAAAATGAGAAATGTTGGATGATCTGAGGGTCACTGTTTTTGATGCGATTACAATAGATGGGGATTGAAGGTTTCAAACATTGAAACATGGATATTCTTCAAAAGTGCATTTTTCATTTGTGTTCCATGGAAGTAAGAAAGTCATAAAGGTTTGGAATGACATGAGAGTGAGTAAACAATAACAGATTTTCATTTTTGGTGAAAATAAACATCCTAATTAATAATCAGTCCCACATAAGAATATAATGTTAATTTATAATGTGCAGCCCTGTAAGTTTTCTTGATAAGGCTAAGTAATTTATTCTCCCGAAGAAGTGAGTAAGTTCATTAACCAGAAGAAGATATAACAGACCCTTATCCTAGTACTGAAACAGTAATGGCACTGTGAGATGGATGATTTGACACACCTATTAACACTAGCATCTACATAACTACTGTCATAAAACTCACACGCTTAGACTTTAAGACGCAGGCGTGGTTGAGTTTTTGAGTTAAGAGTCAATCAGAGTTTATCACTCTAGTACTTATGACGCACCTGCATGTGTCGTCTCATCACAGGATGGTTTTGGGTGTTGGTACATGATATTGATCAGAATCACAACCAAGTCGGTCAAAGTTACCGGATCTGAAACAGGCGACAAATTACACATGTATATAGATAGATTAGTGAGTCAGACTTGTTCTTCTCAAACATTACCCACAACCTGGGTTTGTTTCCTCCCCTCTAAACCTACCTATCCGCTTCTTCACTTTAATGGGAAAAAGTTTCCTTCCATTAGTGTAGATCACAAGCCTCCCGAGCACGCACAGCGAGTGAAGGAAATAAACAAACTCCAGCTCTTTAGAAGTGTAGAGAGTTCTTCGAGCAGGGCCTGAAGGGCAAAACACAAGAACAACTCATTCGCAGAGCATGCTCTAAATGGATTCAGTCATTTGCATGTGACCTCCTGTTTCTAAATTAGCACTGAAATACAAATTTAAATCTTTAAAAAACCTGAGTGCAGAAAGGTTGAATATTTAAAAAGCATTAGAGAAGAAAGTAGTTAGGGTTATTTACTGCATTCCATGATCAAAAGAAAGAAATATCAAATTATATACTGCATCAAATTTATAAAACGATTAAATTATATTTTTATATAAAAAGCATAAAAAAATTTAATTTGAATTTTTAATTTTAACAATTTTTTTACATTGTTTAATAATTCTCATGACTATTAAGTACATTTCCTCCACCGATTCTCATAATGCAAAAAAGTAATTCTCAATTATGATAGTATTTATTACTGCAAAGTACAGTATTATTTATATTGTGAGTATTGATATGTGGTGGCACATCTCATTTAATTTATGCTGATTTAAATAAACTGCAATTATCTATTGAGAATACTCATTAGGAATAATATAAATAAATGTTAAAAAGCAACAGTAAAATGTCTGCATACATTGAACTACTGATAATTTGTGGATGGAAATGTGCTGAATTGCCATGAAAATGATGGAACAATGTAATATATACAGTATATATATTTAAAAACAAAACATATTTCATTCTTTTTTGTTGTTGTTATTTAAATGTCACCTGTACAAGTTTCTATGATATTCACCAGTTAGAGATTTTACAAGTGTTTTGACCTTATAAAGATAAGGCAGATTGATTCCACTGAATAGGTGACCCTGGACCACAAAACCAGTCTTAAGTCGCTTGGGTATATTTTTAGCAATAGCCAAAAAAAACATTGTATGGGTCAAAATTATCCATTTTTCCTTTATGCCACAAATCATTAGGATATTAAGTAAAGATCATGTTCCATGAAGACATTTTGTAAATGTCCTACCGTAAATATATCAAAACTTAATTTGTGATTAGTAATATGCATTGCTAAGAACTTCATTTGGACAACTTTAAAGGTGATTTTCTCCGTATTTTGATTATTTTTGCACCCTCAGATTCCAGATTTTCAAACAGTTGTATCTCGGCCAAATATTGTCCTATCCTAACAAACCACACATCAATAGAAAGCTTATTTATTCAGCTTGCAGGTGATGTATAAATCTCAATTCCAAACATGAGTAACTGAAGTGACTATTCTGTGGAACACACATAAACTGGCCCTGATCACAGAAACTAGACAAGCATATTTCGAATACCACTGATGTGTTATGAATGTTTTACAACTGTGGGTGGTTTGAAAGTCTGGTAGCTAAGACTTGTGAAAACAGCAGAAGATAATGCAATCAGTCAATACTGTGTGTATGTTTGGGTGTTTTTTCCCATGCGAGTCTTCCAACTACAATACAGAACCAGAATTCTGGGAAAGTTCTTCACAATAAGTTCACAAACCCTTGGAATTATCTCTAGCAATGACAATCTAGCTAGTTCACCATGAGAGGACAGTCTGTAACAGCACACAGGGGGAAAACATAAGCCAGGTTGTCAGATAAAGTATGATACTACATGTGCACATTGTGGGCAAAAGTTCAACCGTACCAATCTGCTGATGTTCCAAGCTGTGGATAATTTCCAAAGTTTCTTCTTTAACTGAATCCCAGGAATCAAAGTAATAAATGCACTGCTGCAGAGCATTAACAATCTGGTGAAAAGGATGCATAAAATCCATAATTAATAACTTGAATATATACTATTATTAGCACTGAAAAAACTGTGCATTTTACCCATTTCATTTAAACCAGCCAGTGAATGTTGATTATGTTTGGAATAGAATATTATTATACTACAATTTCTACAATGTACAGCATGAATACTGTGCTTTGTATTCAGATTTTAGATGTACACCACTAAACATGCTCATAAAATCATGTCATAATGTAGCATAATATTGTTTGAAATGTCTATTATACTGTTTTACATAATAAAACTGCATGGTATAACTACATGGTATAACTCACCAAAGACTTGTATTTCCTCTCAAGAAGTCTTAATACAACGGTTCTGCTGTAGTAGCCATGCTAGAAGACAATATTTTGACATCAATTTAAAAGTATTACATATAAATATACATTTAAAAACACATTTTCGTAATCAGTATTTGTCATTTTCCAGTAAACATACCTAAACATCCTGAAACGAAGATACATTTAAAACTGAATTTCAGAGAATATACTGTATATTGAATTGAGTTTTCCTGCTTTAAGTGTAAAAGGTCCGTTCATACCAAGTACGATAACTATACTTGTGAAGTTTTAAAAATCCAAACTATATCGATAATAGCAAAGAGGAAACATATTGCTGAGAACACTTTCAGAGTGATTTCACAGCTTTTCTAGCTGATGAATGACGAAAAAATATTGACAGGCAATCAAAATCCTTACTAATTTAAAGCATGTGCAGCATGTGTGTGCTTACAATAAACAAAACACTATCATCCATTGGTGTCCTTGCTAATATAGTTATTATTATTATAAGAAAATATATATATATATATATATATATATTCAAGACATGTTTCTTTTTTTCCTGGAAAGTAAAGTCAAAATTCGAAAATACTAATTTAGAAAGTGATGTGTGTGTGTTTTGTTCTTTTGGTTTTGTTTATTCTTTAATAAAAAAGTTGGCTCACCATCCATTTCTTAAACCAGGTGGCTTTGATATCCAGCAGAGAGATTAAGTGTATAGGCTCCAAGGATTTCTCTGAGCCGGGACTGCTCATGGCCTGTTCAGAATGCAGAGCGAGAAGAGAGAGGGTGTTCTCAATGATTTCCTCCATATACCTAGAGCACAGGGAAAAAAAAGTCATTCATATTCAAGCCAATCTGACACAATCAAGATATAGGCATACAATATTCGGGAAATGTGTTTGAAATGTGAAAGCTCACTTCTCTGGATGTCGTATCCAAAATGTTGTCACTTCCTTCTGAAAGTCATTCATCAATCGCATCTAGAATGACCAGAAAGAAAGAAACTCATCTTTATACAAGCAAGCGAAACTTTATTCATATTTTTATCCAAGCCAGTTAAACTTTATTTAGCTTTATTCATAGGAGGAAGGAAATGTCACATACTTGTTTGAGGAGACGGGCCATATCTGGTCTGTTCGCATCAATACTTGTAGAGCCGCTGGGAAAACTCAACTTATGGTAGAGGAAATGAGCCTCCAAGCTTTTCGCTTAAAAGAAATGTTGACACTTCATGAAAATGAACTGACGGACTGTACATTCACGTATATACTGAATATTAAAACATATTTCATGCTGCTAATATAAGCTTAAGATACTACCTATGCTACTGTAGACATCCTTAGTCACATTTAACGGAGAAGACGAAAATGTTTTTGCAAAAAATTGAAGGACTTTATCCTGTGAAAGCAAAATGACATGTTAACAACATTTATTTAAGTATCATTGAGATACTACTATGATACTGTTTTTATTTATATAAGTTTTAGTTATTCTTGTGTATTTTTCTTTTTTTTGTCTACACAGTATATATTAAAAATAAAAATTAATATAGCTTATTTTCAGTTTTAGTTATTGTAGTACATCAAGTTAAACTAAATGTTTTTTTATTTTTATTTTATTTCAGTTAACAATTATTTTGTTCCAGTTCTCTGGAAACTGCTTGAAAATGTTTGCCCTTGTATTTCCACATTAAGCTGCTAAGGTAACTATTTTGTTGTTGAGGTCATGGCTAAGGTCAGTGCTTATTTAGCACTTATCTCTTACGCTGAGCTCAGGGTCAGGGTCAGTGAGCGCAGCAGAGAGGTTTCGGCGCAGTCCAGTCCAGCTTTCACAGCTCAGGACATCAGAGGGAGGGGCATAGCACAATGACTGCAAAGCTTCCAAGCGAACCTGCAATTAAACAGATCAGGATGACTGCTTAATCTCTGAATCAGAACGACAATTCTCTCTTTCTACAATTGAAACTATGGGAAGTGGGTGTATCAGAGGAGTTTTCACCTCTCGTGGTCTACCGGGGTCAAGCTTCTCAGCGATGACTTGCAGTTGTTCATGCTTGATAAATGCATAGCTCTACGTGTTGAAATCAAAGACATTAGCAGTGTTGGGGAAAGTTACTTTTAAAAGTAAAGCATTACAATATTACGTTACTCCCTAAAAAAAGTAACGTTATGTTACTTAGTTACTTTTTATGGAAAGTAATGCATTACGTTACTTTTGCTTTACTTTTTAAATCTGGGCTGGGCTTGATTGTTTGTTTTTAATATAAAAAAGTTATATTTTTGGCAAATGTAAAAGCCCCTTAACACCAAAAGTGATATGAATGAGACTCAGGCTTAAATAGAGAAAGCTCAACACTCTTCGATCAGCAATAATAAAAAAACACACACAAATGTTATGGTTATCTAAACTCATTTTTGCTTATTTGTATGGCTGAATTGGATCATTGGCTCACTTGGATCAAGGTCAGTAGCAAAGACATTGGTTAATAAAATGGGATTAAATACATAAAGCATATTTATGCAGGTTTGTGTCATATTTTGAGTTTGCATTTTTACTGGTTTTATTCATTTTGAGGAATGCTGAATCTGTTTTTGTGCAGGTGAGATGAGTAAATACATGTTCATATTTAGTCTAGAACTACAGTAAGATCATGTTCACACACAACGCCTCTGCACTTACTCCTGATTTCTGTCACCAAATCAACACCAGAGCTGTCAGTCAATACATGGAAACAAAGTAACTGGAGTTACTTATTTGAAAAAGTAACTCAGATATTTTCTTGTAAATGAAAAAGTAATGCGTTACTTTACTAGTTACTTTAAAAAAGTAATCGGACTACGTAACTCATATTACTTGTAATGCGTTACCCCCAACACTGCATTAGTTAGCCATTCAGTCTATAGTATGAATGTACAGTCATAGTATATGAAAGGCTTAGATAAACAGGATGATATGCTTGTCAAAGAAACAACAGGAGCCTCTGTAACTTATTTAAACATATACAACAACAACCTGATTGAATGAAGAGTCACTGTCAGAGCAGTTGTCAGTGTAATTGCTGCTTGACTGCTCATGTTGGCTCTTCCTGTCCATTTCCTCTTTCTTCAGCTGATCTTCCTCAAATTTATTGATCAGTGATTCCACAACCACCATCATGGTCTGTTTCAGAGTCTGCATCATCTGTTTATACCTACAGATTTAAAAAAGCACATATGATGCACTAAACTAGCCATACTCAGATATATCACTCTGTAACAATGAAAACATAAATCCAAGTTACTTTTATATTTGAATAAATATGAATACACTACTAATGTATCACAGTTTCCACAAAAACATTAAGCAGCACAACTGGTTACTGGTTGTTGTTTTTTTTTAATCAGCATATTACAATGATTTCTGAAGTATCACGTGATACTGAAGACTGGAGTAATGGCTGCTGAAAACGGGGGGATCTCCTGCTTAGAGAAACAAGGTGTTAAGTAAGGTGTGTTTGACCTGTAGTAACAGAGGTGGGAAGTATACTCAGTCTATGCAGTATATATTCCCACAAAGTTTAGATTCCTGGAATAATTTTAAAACAGCACTGATGGAGTTCTCATGTATGCTGCACACTAGGCTGCTTTTCATTCAGTATCCGACTCAATCCATTAAACAGTAATATAAATACAAAAACAACGAAATTAATATGTAGCCACAATTTGCATATGTCTATAAAACTAATTTTACACATTAGAGCCATTTCCAAATCATAAGAAACCAAATCTGATACATATATACATATTTGGTGCATATGCATAGAGCTAACTAATATAGCTAAAATATAGCTAAAATATTAAATATAGATACACTAATAATAACAACATTTAGGCTACATCATATCCCTACATCGGAGTAATGCATTATACGCTAGCTAAGTCATTAAATATTATGTAAGTAACGTTACTTAAAACTGAGACGTTCAGAATTCAAGTGTTGGCATTTAAGCTTGTATTTTCTCATTAACAAATATACATTCCACATACAGCTCAAGGGAAGTTTTGAACATTACCTGCAATAATTTCACAAAATGTCCAAACAGATCAGCTACGTCGCTTCCATAACATTAGAAATCTTTCATACTCGGACGTTTCATAAAGCACAGAGCTGTATATAAATCAGCTTAGCATCCGTTAGCAGTACCGTTTCCATGGAAACAAGCCCAGCCGAGCTGAGCCATCCGCAACAAAACACCAGATATTTGCAAAGAACAATTGCCGTGAAAATATTCCATGAAACACAACCGTATGAATGTATTCCATGTCCAGCAAAGTTTGCGATAGCGCATATTGCAAGAATAACTACGATAAAACCACAGGAACACGAAGGAAAGGTGATGTTTGCATGTGTTTGACGCTGACTGAAGAAGACGCTAGTGTTGATCACGTGACGAGAGCGTGTCACGTGACTTTGGGTTTCCTGATTCACGTGACAACACCGAAGATACTCGTATTAACAAACACGGTCAAGCTAGTTGAGAGCAAACTAACTCGTTGACTATAAAAGATTGTTGTTTTTTCATTGGCTGCTAATTTAAAGTAAATAACTGTGCGGATCTCAGCTTATAATGGCCGCTGTTGACAGCTTCCAGCTTTTGTATCGAGAAATTGCCAGATCATGCAGTTGTTATGTGGAAACGCTCGCGCTCGTGGGTGCGTGTTACACAGTCAGCAAGGCTGTGATATTTATGAGGGACTGCTATAGCCTGATAAGGCTTCATTTTATTCCTCGTCTTGTGTCCCATAGAGACCTTAGTCAGCAATATGGACAATGGGCTCTTGTATGTGGTAGGTTTAAAATTGAATAATCATCGTCTAATTCATGCATACTTAATACATGTTATAATACTGCATACTGAACTACCCCTTTGTCCTTGTTTTCCAATAGGAGCTTCAGAGGCAATAGCGAAAGCATATGCAGAGGAACTGGCAAGGCATGGCATCTGTGTGATTCTAATCAGCAGTGACATCAGTAACTTGGCTGACACTGCCAAAGCCATTTCAGACACTTATGGAGTAGAGGCCATTTTAATTGAAGCTGATTTCAGTCAGGGGCCCTTGGCCTTCAAACCTATTAAAGATGCCATCAGTGGTAAAGATATTGGATTCATTGTTAACAGCCTGGATGGGTCTCTAGACCACTCGCAAGACTTTACAGACCTCTCTGAATCTGTAGTATGGGATACTATCAATAGAAATATAGTAGCTGCCACTCTTGTCACCCGCCTGGCACTGCCCTCTATGGTGGAAAGGGGAAAAGGAGCAGTGGTCAACATTTCTGCTGGGCGCTGCTTGCGTCCGACTTCCAGAAAGGCTGCTCTTTCTGCATCTACGGTCAGATCTCGACTTGATGTCTACTTGTCCACTCTTTTTCCATCCAGTGCTGCGGTGATCATGTGTTTTTGTAAGCCAACTGGGAAGTTAGCGTCACCCTTGTTCTCTTGACAAAATCCCAATAGGATTTTTCATTTGGCTTTTGGATTAATGCGGAAAATAAGCTCCTTGACCAAAAAAGTTTGATTCTTAGACATTTTGTTAATCATGATAACCCTTATTTTGAAACCTAAATGCAATCGCTAAAAGTTAAACATAGGCCATAAATGAAATGTACTACAGTCGCACAACTTAAATGTCTCCACAAACTAATTCAGTCTTTACTTAAAAAAAAAAAAAAGAGTGTGACCATAAAAACAGTGAGGCTGTAAAAGCAGACTAGTGAGTAGATGAGTTTATCAGTTTGGCTTGATGACATTTAATGTCACTGACAACCTTTGTAGCTCAATTAACCACTTGTTCGCAACTAGCAAGTTAAAGCTTTAAAAAAATCACTTGGGAGTAGTCCTGATGTGTTTTATGTTTTAAAATGAAACATTTAAATATATTGAGCTTGTATTAATCACAGACCTTATTTCAGGCATTTAACAATAAAATAAAAAAAAACAAGGAATCAGAAGTGCTAACATGTTTTTGGGGTTTGGCCTACAAAAAATGTCATCCCTGCAGCACTCTATATACTGTATGTTTTTTTTTTTATATAGATTTTTGTTTTTATGATTCTTCTGTGTTTTAAATTCCCCACAGGCTTTTCTTGATAACTTCAGTCGCTCTCTGCACTATGAATATGGTCATCGAGGAGTCTTTGTGCAGAGTTTGCTGCCTTTTAGAGTCTCATCTCAAGGATCTGAAGGTTATAGTCCTGCTGGCTGGCTGGTGCCAAGCCCACAAGTGTATGCCAGCCATGCTCTTTCAACTCTGGGCGTCTCTCACCGAACCACAGGATACTGGCCTCACACCATAAAGGTAGTCAATCAATCATTGTAGACATTGTTTTTTTTTAACAAGGTATGCATATTTAGTAAGTCTATGTTATTCTTTTTCTAGTTTCGACTGGTGCAGTGCATGCCAGAGTGGGTATGGATGCTGGGATCACGCGTGTTTACAAGGGCCACCTGACAGGGATGTTTCCCCTCCATGTGAAGGACCTGGTTCATGAAACTGATGTTGCAGAGTTGATTTTGACCAAGCTTAGAATAACATAAGTGATTAAAGTGTTTAAAATGGAAATTGACTACTCCCCCTGCCCCTTTACCCCCTCATACTGAGTTCTGAGTGAAATGCCTCAGTTTTTCAGTATATTTGTTTGCACAAAACCTTTTTCTAAGTGGTTTGAATGGTTGGAACATGATGACAAATCTATAATGTTTATGCACTACTGCTTTTTTCTTTAATCCATTATTTATACATTTTGCAAAGGTCAGATTCAAATATTTAGAAAAAAAGGTTTTGTAAATTAAGTATTTATTTTTGATTCCAAGTGTTTTTGAGTATACTGGCTATACTCATCTTCATTGTACCATTATATAGCTAGTGTTTGGTTATTGCAGTGTATCTCATTTAGTTGTTGCAACTATGAAATGATCAATAAAAAGCTCCAATGATTCTAAAAAGACAATTTTTTTTAATTGAAAAGTTTTGATATACAATCTTCATTAACTTGAAATTTAGTGAAAGACTGCATGAAATTTGTTAAATTATTTTGTTATAGATAAAAGTCTGAGATTTATATATGCTGTCAGCATGACTAGAGTTTATACAATCCATTGTATAAACTCCAGTCATGCTGACAGCCAGCATTATCTTTGAAAGTGTAGTTAAAGTCAAATGTTGTGTCTCCTCTGCCAGGAACACTCAATGCACTTTACTCACATAATCTCATCCATATTAACAGAAGTAACTACCATACATTTACCAAGAATAGGATGCTGTTTCAGCAATGGATTCATACAATAAAGTCAAAACTGAAATACAGCATGGAAATTATTTTAGAAATAGACTTAATAGTTAGGTGTGTTTAATCTAAAAATACTTTCACTTTTGACAGATACAGTATATACGGCCAACTCGCAACCAGTGGCATGAGTTTGGGCCGGGACTGTCTGGTGATAAGAGCAATGGCGCATGTTTAGGAAACCAAATATTTTTGATATTCAGATGGGAGTAGTGCAGAGATGTAAAGTACAAAAAATAAAAGCTATTATATAATGTGTGTCATATAGACTTGCACAAGAAACCAATTTGAACATGATAAATATTCCAATTCCAGATGTCAAGGCTGAAAATAGTTTGGAGTCTACACACTGATAATGTGATAATCTTTGTTTTGGTTCAGAAGCTGCCTCTTCATTAGGAAGAGGAAGGCTTAGAGGAAAACATGTTACACACATCTCCCTTCGAGCCCTCAATGAGCGGGTGAAACTTCCTATCCGTCTTCTTATATTTGGTAAGCAAAAAGTATAGTTATTTGTTATTTATCACTGAAATGTTTACTTATAATATTCTCTCTTTATTTATTTCCACTACTGTTCAAAAGTTTTGGGTCAGGTTTTTTTTTTTTTGAAAGAAAAGGCATTTATAATGTTACAAATAAATGTCTATTTTAAATCAATTCTTAATTAAGCAGCACAGCTGTTTTTCACACTGATAATTTTTCTTGAGCGGCAAATTAGCATATTAGAATGATTTCAGAAGGATCATGTGACACTGAAGCCTGGAGTAATGATGCTGAGAATTCATCTTTGCCATCACAAGAATAAAATAAATTAGTCAAAAATATATAAATCTAGAAAACAGTCATTTTAAATTGCTACAATATTTCACAGTATTAATGTTTTAATGCTTATTTGATTAAAAAAAATCAACCTCGGTTACCATAAGACGTCTTTCACTAACATGAAAGAGTCTTATCAAACCCAAACTTTTGAACGGCAGTGTTAAAGAAAGAAAGAACGAGCGAACGAACGAATGAAAGAAAGAAAGATGCACATGTTTAACTTAACCTCCAGACCTCTTACCTTAAAATTATTGTTGTATTTTTTATATTACTATATTTTTTAATCAAAATAACTAATCTTAACCCCCCCCCCCTAACTTAGTTTGTTTCTTTACAAATTGTATTATCAACAATACCATATTAGTAAAAGGTCAAAAATAAAACCTTTCACCTACAAAAACAAAACAAAAAGTTATATAATGATCTGAAATGCAAGTCTCATTTTGAATCCCAAAGTATTTAAAATGTCATTCTTATGCAGACTATAAAAAACCACCAAGCTGACTTGAAGACGGCAAAGAGTATTGCCACTGTCACTATCAATGTTTTGGGTTTTCAGCACAAAAACCTTGGTTCCCATGTTCGTTATAGAAAAGAACCTGGTTTGTCTCCTGACTTGATGATAAACACAGTATTTTCTGAATCCATCAATAGAGCTTGCATAAAATATGTGAAAACAAATTATGAGCATCACTGCATATATATACTGCAGCCGAACTGCTGTCCAATTAACAATAATGTCTTTTCTTTCAGGAATTCAATTAAGATTAAAGATGGGTGAGTGGGACTTTCTCGGAAGACTGCTGGATAGAGTCCAGATGCACTCAACGGTGGTGGGAAAAATTTGGCTCACCGTCCTGTTTGTGTTTAGGATTCTAGTCCTCGGGGCCGGTGCCGAGAGAGTTTGGGGCGATGAGCAGTCAGACTTCATCTGCAACACAGAGCAGCCGGGGTGCGAGAACGTCTGCTACGACCAGGCGTTCCCCATCTCACACATTCGTTTTTGGGTGCTGCAGATCATCTCGTTGTCCACACCTACTCTAGCCTACCTGGGCCACGTCGTCCACGTCATACATGTCGAAAAGAAAGTGAGAGAGATGATGAAGAAAGAGCTTCAGAATGAGCAAATCAGTCTGTTCCTCAAGAAAGGCTACAAATTTCCCAAGTACAGCAGGGACAATGGGAAGGTCAGCATTCGGGGGCGTCTCTTGAGAAGCTACATTCTGAGTTTGCTTTGCAAGATACTTTTAGAGGTGGGTTTCATCTTGGGCCAGTACTACCTTTATGGCTTCACTCTTCAGGCCCAATACGTCTGTGTCCGTTTTCCGTGTCCTCACAAGGTGGACTGTTTCTTGTCAAGGCCTACTGAGAAAAGCATCTTCATTTGGTTCATGCTGGTGGTGGCCTGTGTCTCTTTACTCCTAAATGTGATTGAGATCTTATATCTTTGCATCAAGAAGATCAACGAGTGTCTCAGCCGCAAAAAGGACTACAACATCACACCCGTGACCCCGGTTGTGAACAGAAAGGACTTAAAAAATACAGATCAGGTGATTCAGAACTGGATGAACCATGAGCTGGAGCGTCAAAGGAGGGAACTTGGCAATGAGGCAACTAAAAGTGTGGCTTCAGAGGACCACAGTGCTGACGTGCAAGAGGTCCATATCTGATCAGCAGGTCTCTGTACACAAAGGCTTTCACACGGTCAACTTGAGCAAACAGCCACTGATCCAAGTGACTCGTGCATGGTCGAGACCCCCCAACTTCAAGCATGCTATGACCCTCTCTCTCTATTTAACAAATCAATAATGTATTACTGAAAGTTCTTATCTGTTTTGTTTTCTCATTTAAGTCAGAAATTGTACTCTGTAGAAAGATTTGAAAAAAAGTAAAGCTTCAAACTGTGCATGTAAACTGTGTTTTTGTCATTTAGTTCTACCAGTTTCTGTATTTAGGAAAATGAAATAAGGCTGAAAAAAATAAAGACTGAAGGCAAAATTTATTGGATCAAAAACAGTGATATTGTGAAATATTATTACAATTTTAAATAATTTAGTTTTCTATTTTAATGTATTTTAAAATGCAATTTATTCCTGTATTTTCAGCAGCATTACCTCAGTCTTCAGTGTCACATGATCCTTCAGAAATCAGTCTAATATTGATTTGCTGCACGAGAAACATTTATTTTTATTATCAATGTCAAAAACAGTTGTGCTGCTTAATATTTTTGTGGAAATCCTGTTTTTTTTTTTCCGGATTCTTTGATGAATAGAAAGTTCAAAAGAACAGCATTTATCTGAAATAGAAATCTTTGGTAACATTATAAATGTCTTTAGTGTGAAGTAGATTTTTTTTTATTTCAATTGGAATACCGTAGTTGTGTGGGTTAGAGACTTAAGTATTACACATTATTGTTGAAGCCTTTCAATCATTAATGTGGCACTCCTGTGTACTTGCATTCAAGATCTTGTTCTTTTACCGTTGGACAATGTAACAGCATTCCACTTTCAGCTATTACACAATCTTAGTAAAGCCCAAAAATCAAGGTTCAGCTATTCTCAGCTATCACTTGATATGCAGCTTAGTTTCTAACAGGAAGAGGTGCAACTCACTAAAGGTAAGTGTGAAATCAACATTACAATGTTTTGTATATTTTTGTTCAAGTACACATTGTTTTAGGTAGCATATACAAAAGCTGTTTGCCTTGTGGTGTAAAAAGACAATATTTAAGAATACATTAAATAAAAATTATTTAAATCCGACTAATCAGGCTAAGTGCTTAATTACTAATATATAACTATTTATCTTAGTAATTGTTCTTTACCTTAAAACATTGTGTTTTAATATGGCAAATGTTTTAAAGACTGAGTAAAGTTTTTAACATGTATTTATTGTAAATCAATTTACAATTGAGTATTTGTATTTACCAGTAGCCACAGATGTTTAGTCAATGAATAAGATTCAGAAATATAAAGTTATTTCCCTCTGATCCTGTAAAAAAAACTTCTGTAAATTCAATTTGTTAAACATTTATTTTTATTTTTTGCCTGAACCATATGTTAATGTATTACAATTATTCATCCCTTTTATAGAGTTGATCAAATTTACAATTAATTAATTTATTAATAATACTTTGTATAGTTTTACCTCTGTATAACCTCTTTTTTCATGTTTTGCTTTTCTTTATGGGCACAATAGCTGAACTTGTTTTGTAGGCTAATTATTAAGTATATTAATCTATTAAGAGTATACCATTAATGAAGACCATCACTTAAAGGCTTATTGATTAAGTTAAAGTCCTAAAGTGGACTTTGTATTTCATGTTTTCCTTCCCTTTCTTTCTTACGTCTTTTTTTTTTTTTTGTAGGAAAGTCTGAGCATCAGCAAACATGGGAGACTGGGGATTTCTCTCTGCGTTATTAGACAAAGTACAGTCTCACTCCACCGTCATCGGCAAGATATGGATGAGCGTCCTCTTCATCTTCAGGATCCTGGTGCTGGGATCAGCGGCGGAGAACGTTTGGGGTGATGAACAATCTAATTTGGTTTGCAACACGATGCAGCCTGGTTGCGAGAATGTGTGCTACGACTGGCAGTTCCCCATCTCGCACATCCGCTTCTGGGTCTTGCAGATCATATTTGTATCCACTCCAACTTTGGTATACCTGGGTCATGCGGTGCAGGTCATTCACGAAGAGAACAAACTCAGGGAGAAAATACAAAGTCTTGGGGAGGGCCACATGTTGAAGGCACCCAAATATACAGATGACAGAGGCCATGTCAAAATTAAAGGAAACCTGCTCGGCAGCTATCTAACCCAGCTGTTTTTTAAAATCATCCTGGAGATTGCATTCATTGTCGGACAGTATTATTTATACGGCTTTGTAATGATCGCCAAGTTTACATGTTCCCAATCCCCCTGCCCTTACACCGTAGAATGTTTCATGTCTCGTCCAACAGAGAAGACCATCTTCATCATCTTTATGCTAGTGGTCGCCTGTGTGTCTCTGCTACTGAATGTCATAGAGGTGTTTTACCTGGTGTGCACCAGGGTCAAATGCCGGACCAGCAAGAGACGGACACATAATGTCACTTCGGCTAAAAAGCATGGAAGTTTGGCATCATCCTGGATGACCTCTGAAGACGCTCTGAAGCAAAACAAAATGAACAAGCAGTATGAGAGCGGACAGAGTCTTGGAGGAAGCCTGGATGGGGCAAAAGAAGAAAAACAATTGACGGAAGACCACTAGATTTATGGACAGATTTATTTCTCAGAAATTTCATGAATCTGCCAAGTTTTTAGAGAAACATCTCTACAATTTGTTTTCCGTTGCTCTTAGCTTATGGTCCAGTATTTACACACTTGAAAAATAAAGTATTTGTATGATACTCCTCAAACCGAGTACGTTATTTAATTACTTTATGATAATTTTGTGCACAGTGCATGTTTGACTTTTAATTGAATAGTTTTGATATACTACGGTGAAACAAAAAATACTTACTGTTATATGATTGTATATATTGTGTGTAAATATATGTATAAGAGTCAGTAAGTGACTTAAGCACTATCTGCATGTCTTGTTTGTGTGTTGTCATTTTCTTTGGCCATATTTTCCGTCACAAAGAAACAAATTTATAGTAATTTGTTTTCTGAATGTAAACTGGCGTCAGTGATGTTTAAAGAGCATAATGACAATATCCTTCTTTAAAATAAAACTTTTGAATCAACACAGGTTTCTTTTTTTCGCACGATATCTTCTCCAGTTTAAAAAACTTTGCCTTGTGGTGTAAAATAACAATATTTAAGAATTAATTAAAAACAATTAGAACCTGACTGCAATCAGGCAAAGTGCTTAATTGCTAACATCTAATAATTATCTTAGTAATTGCTCTTTAGCTCAAAGACATAGTATGTTTTAAAATTTCTGTATACAAATTTACATAATGAATTCAGTGCCGGTGCTCTGATTGAAAAATGATACATAAAATCATATATAAATGCACACAAAAGGCATTTTTTGACTTCTACTCCACCTCTTTGTATTGCACTGCAAGTTGCTTTAACAGAGTCACATTATCTTTACGTTGATGTATGTTGTTCTCGCATATCTCAAATATGACCACGCTGCTGATTTTTATCACTGTTCTTTTTACTGACAAATAGAATAACTATAGCTCAGATGATAAATACCCTAAAGCACTAAAACGCAAGGATTCATTATGTTATAAAAGCTCCTTCTCTTGTGCATGCCAGGGGAATATTTATTCAGTTCTCTTCTCTCATGATGAAACATTAAACACAGAGCGGTTTTACTTCACAGTTTTCATTGTGTTCAGAAATATCAGTAAGGTTATGACTCTCGATGACAACTCAAGCTCTTGTGAATAAATTGCACTTGCATATTTATCTATTTATACGCATGAGTACGTGAGAATACAAAGGTACAGAGATCTTGTCTCATACAATCGCCCTTAGATTCTCTAACATGATTAATAATTAACTTTGGGCTCAATTTTATCCTGTTATCCCAAATATGGCCATGGAACTTTAATCAGACTTCAAGAAGAAGGTGGCAGCCAAAAAAAAAAAAAAAAAGACATTGTGAAATCCAGTGCACTGAAGTTCAATCTTTACACCTGACACATGCCATTTAATCATTGAGCAAAACAGTCAATCAGCACAGCACTGAGACGCAAGTTGTCACAGGTAAACATTTTATTTTAAATTTGCCTATGGATCTATCTATTTGCTAATTCATATGTGATATTGTATATTGTGAAGATTAGATAAGGGTTCTAAACAGGTAACAAAACGAATTATAATCTAATAATGTTAAATCGTACTGATATACAGATGGATTTTGGTGATTGCTGAATGTTAACCATTCACTCTTTAGTTGAATATTCTTTTCTCATTGTGATTTAAAACAAAAATGTAATTACTTGCCGAGAATGTCTAGAATTGTTTATGGTCGAAGATCCCTTTATGATAAATGTTTTGCTTTAGGATATATTTTGTCAACTGAAGTGCAAATCTTTTCTTACTAAGTAAATGTATTGATGTTCAATTCAAATTCATTTTAACAATGCACATTGAATGCTCTTACCTTCTGAACATCAAATTGTTGTCACAGTCCACAAAAGTACTGTGTTTTTTTTGGTATACATAATTATCTAATTATTCTCTGATAATCTTGCCTATCTGCTGAAATTCACATATAGCCCCTGTGCAGATTAAAAAATGTTTATGACTTTATTGTGCTTATGACATTATTGACGGCAATCAGCAACCATTGGCAACTAAAATTTCAACTGGAGGAAAGAAAGCCATGCAGTGTTGAGATGACTATTCCTTGATGGGAATTAGATTACTTGACTATGAATCACATTATGTGAAGTGCATTTTAAATACTGAAACAGTGGTGTCAAGCATGTTTTTTTTTTTTTTTTTAGAATAAGGATATAAAAAAATCTAAGCAACATTAATTTTTTTTTTTTTACAGCTACAAGTATTGTGAATAATGACTACATTTTTTTCTCTGTTCTTCCCACAAAACTTGTAAAACTATACAAAAATATATATATAAGACATATTCTATAAATTAGACATTTTTGGTGTTTTTTTCTCCTTTTTGTCAAGCAAATTTAGTGTTCACTGAAAAAAGAAAAGTTATTTTTCTTAGTATTTTTGTCTTGTTTTCCATTACAAATATGTACAAATTCTTAAATCAAGATACATTACTTGACTAAAAATGAATCAAAATTCAAAAAAATGTGTATGTGTATGTGTATGCTTAAAACAAGAAAAAAAAACTGTAAATGGGTTAAGAAAAATCTTGTTTCATATTGAATTAAGTTTATTTTTGCTTACCCCATTGCCGTTTTCTTCTAATTCTTCTTCTTCTTCTTTTAAGCATAAACTCGCTTAATTTTGATAACATTTTCTGGAAAACAAGACTTAGGCTACGTCCACACGAAGCCAGAACTTTCCCCATCCGATCTTTTTTCCCCCCTCATCTGAAGAAATATCTGCGTTCACACGAAACCACAAAACCGACACAAAACGATGTAGTACACATGCAAATCCAGTATGTGGCGCTGTAATTCTGCCACAGAGATACTAAAAACGAAGAAGAAGACTTGGACATAATAATAAATAAATTTTTAGGTAAAATGGACTTTTAATAAACGGATCAAAACTCAACCACTTAAAATGCTGTCTTTCTCCCCTAGTTTTCTAGGCAGGGAAGATACTAAAGGCACAAGCATGGGAGAGTGGGGCTTTCTCTCCAAGCTGCTGGACAAAGTGCAGTCTCACTCCACAGTCATTGGGAAGGTGTGGCTCACTGTTCTCTTTGTCTTCAGGATCATGGTTCTCGGAGCCGGGGCTGAAAAGGTGTGGAGCGACGAACAATCAAAAATGATCTGCAACACTAAGCAACCTGGTTGCACGAACGTGTGTTACGATCACACCTTTCCAATCTCCCACATTCGCTTCTGGGTGCTTCAGATCCTCTTTGTGTCCACGCCAACACTTCTATACTTCGGCCATGTTCTGCATATACTCCACAAAGAAAAGAAACTAAGACAGCAGAGTGAAAGCCATGCGGAAAAGCAAGGCCTCAAACATCCCAAATACACAGACGATCATGGCAAAGTTATAATCAAGGGCCAGTTATTAGGTAGTTACCTAGCCAGCCTGTTTGCTAAGATCTTGCTTGAGGCTGCATTTATTGTAGGCCAGTATTATATTTACGGTTTCATAATGATCCCTAAGATAGAATGCTCCCAATCTCCTTGTCCTCATACAGTTGAGTGTTACATGTCTCGTCCCACAGAGAAAACCATCTTTATCATCTTCATGCTGGTGGTGTCGTGTATCTCTCTGCTTCTGAACGTGATCGAGATGATCTACCTGATGTGCCGCAGGTCAAAGAGACATCGTGGCACACAGATGAGCACTTTCTCACAAGGTTTAAATGGATCCAAGATGTACACTACAGGACCTTCAAAGTCTACCTAAACTGTCCATAGCTAAATTAATGTAAGATCTGGGTATTCAAATTCAAGCCATTTTGTGATCATTTTATTTTGCACAGTTTTTGTTTTACTGTGAAATGATTAGGCCCTATATGTATTTTGGACAATGTTTGCACCAGAATGAATGTTGATGAGCATCTGTATGGTGCCACAGGGTATTTCAGGTAATTCTATATGGACTTTATTTAACTTTTAACCTTTATTAAGGTTGATAACTTGTCATATGATCTATCATTTAGCTCTTCTTATAAAATTTGATGATGCTTTAATTGTCTTACTGTAGAATTGCCATAAAACACTTAGTTCACACTTAGTTAGTAGCACACTACACATTTTCATATTTTCCTAAATACATTCTTCTATTTGGTTAACCCTCTGATATTGTTCATTTGGGAGTCACACTTGTGTTGTTCGCGGTCAAAAGTGACTGGACACCTGAAATGTAACTTTTTTTATTTTCAGTGAAATCAATGTAATATATTTTTTGTTCGATAATATTTTTTCTTTATCATTTTGTATTTTGAGAGAATTTCATGGTACTATTTAATATTTATGCAATAATTATGATCAATTTCTTCCCATTGAAAATAATAAAACTAATTTCTAATATTTTTCTATTACTTTTCAATGATGGCAGTATTTCATGTTAAAATAGAGACGGTGGGCCTCATTTACGAAATGAACGTACGACAGAAAATTGAGCGTACGGTCGTTTCAACGCAAAATTTGGAATTGATCAATATGGACGTGAGCGGTGGATACGATCAAATCTCACGTCTGGTCTCAGGTCGTGTACGCAAGTTTTTGAGTTACCTGAACTTGCGCGCAGCATAGTAAATACGGTGGAGAATTGTAGATTGACAGCATTTTGTTCATTTTTATATTCCTGACCGTCAAACGAAGCTCATTAGTCGATCGTTAATCAGTAAGATTAGAATGTCTTTTTTTGTTATTGTTTTGTACCAATATGCGCGAAAAGCAACATAAACGACCATGAGGATTCAATCATCACATCATGCACCTGCAGCGTTTCTGTGAAAGGAGAAAAACAGAAATTAAGTTTCTAAAAGGGATCAAATCAATAGGATCACACAAAATATATCCACCTTTTTCTTCAACGCGGAAGTAAGCCTATGGGTGAGACTTCTGGTTCATTGGCTGCTATAGGTAAATAACGAGGAGAATAACAACGTGCAGTAAACGGTAAAACTGTTTGCACTACAAACCAGTGTGTTCATAATTAAGATAATACATTAAAATAATATGATAAGACACACCGATTTTCAATATCAAGCAGCAAAAGGAGCGGGTCTGTACAGATAAAAATAGCTGGACGCTGATGAGACCGGAAGCTAGACCCATATAATTTACAAATGGCCGCACCCATTTTTACGGCAAGAAAAAGGTGGATAATAGGCTATAATAAAATTAAAAGATTAACAAAAGGGGGGGGACACTGTGCAACAAGTATAGGTTATGCTCGTTTTTGTGACACTCTTAATCAGGGGTGTGAAGTAACGAATTACAAATACTCACGTTACAGTAATTAAGTAGTTTTTATCAGTCATTTTACTTTTTTGAGTAGTTTAAAAATTGTGTACTTTTACTTTTACTTGAGTACATTTTAAGTGATGTATCGGTACTTTTACTCCGTTTGTGGTCATTACATGCTTATTTTAATTTTATTTTTATCCATCAATGTGATTGGATAGAGAGTAATAAGTCTCGTGACTTTCGTCAAATCAAATTGTGCATAGAAAACTTTAACCGCCAACTGTTTATCATGGCTGCTGGAAGCGCATTCTTCAAGCATCAATTCAGTCACATCTTCCTCTAACTTAATATGTTAAGATAAATTTCGGATTTCTGCTTGCTAAATGATTTGTATATAGGCTATGCTTGCTTATCTACACGGCCTGAAATTTGGTGTGAGGTTGCGGGTATTGCGTACAGTGTTAACTCACGCAAGTGCCACATTCAGTAAATTCCCCACTCACTTATGAGATAAGTCGTTGTTGCTTGTGGAACTTGTCGACTTTTGATGAGTTTGAGCGCGTGATGCGCGCTGTGAAAAGGGTTTTTATTTTATTTT
>NW_015505423.1:1276356-1285691 GCF_001515645.1 Sinocyclocheilus grahami | reverse complement strand
CTGACACCCGATACATTTACGACCTCCTGGAATTTAGGTGAAGAAAATCGCTTCCTTGCCCATAAGGAAAATCCACAAGGGAAGGACTTTTCTTTGCTAATTAATTAATAGGAAATCCTTTCTTTGAATGAACACACATGATCCTTCAGGCCATTGGGTATATTATTGTCATCGTGTATTTTGTCTTTGAAATTGTATACTGTTATGCAGGCTTATAATCGAAACACACTCCTGTCATCCTTTCACTATAACTAATCCTACCTTGTTTTAGTATCTATGAATTATCTTATGATCGAAACAAGCGTGTATATTATATGTTGGTACATAGGCAATATATATTCACAACTTAGCCCTTCTTGATCGCTTTTAAAAGTTAGATACTGACCCAACACCCCGAGAGCCCTCTCCTCATCCGTGTGGTTACAGCTTGATGTCTGGTTTTCGGCGTGAGCGCAGGTCCGGCATAAAGGGAACATGAACTTTCCACCGCATCTGTAAGGCAGGGCCAGGTGGAGTAATTTGTGCCGGGGGTACACGGTTGCCTTGATAAGTCCGTAATAATTTTCAATCGGTTAAAAATAGTTATAAATGATTTGAGGGTGGCCGATCGGATAGCTTTTCCTAGCTTGGAAGAAGGGGTATGAGCTGGTAAAATCAATGTAACTTATTTTCTCCCCTTCGGTCATTTTGTGATAGAGTTTATACGCATAAGGCTTCAGTCTCTTGGGAGCTGAATAAGCCGAATCAAAGCGACATTCATATCCATGGAATAAACAGCCATTGAATTCTAACCCGTACCTCGTCCCGTCCTGTTCGTAGTAACCGTCTAAAAAGTAACGGCCGATCTGCACTTTGCCGTGATTTAATGCGTGGTGAATGTTGACGTTTCGGGTCTTTTTCACATACTCGAGCCATTCGATCGACGCGTTAGAGCAGTGATCCTCAAATCTGGCTCGCGAGATCCACTTTCCTGCAGAGTTTAGCTCCAACCCTAATCAAACAAACCTAGCTGTGATCTACCTAGCATAAAGACTACATACAAAATGGCTACCTCATACAACAAGACTACAAATCAAAATGGATGCATACATAAAGACTACATACAAGACGGCAGACTCATACTAAATGACTACCTGTTAGTAATTAACAAAGGTCCCTTTTTAGTTTCTCTTTGCCACCTTGAATATTTCTCAGTCCCTCAAAAGTGTATACGGCCGGGAAGCAAGAAAACACACATCAAATTGTATTCTCAATACTTCAACTTTATTCATAGATACAAAGATATTATATAGGCATATGTCGAGGGGAGTTTCAACCCTTTAACCAATGAGGATATAGATGACATACATATAGGATGTTGGCAAGAATGTGTGTCATACAAAATGGCCACATGTACAAGAAAATATGGACATATTAGGAATAAACTTGGCGAAGGATGCTGAACTATCTTCATAGTTCATCACGAACCCCATTACCTTGGAGTCCTAGCTATCGTGTCCTCATTTGAACATTTGAACCAAGAAAAGCTAATGCATACATGTGCGCATGCGTACCTCGAATATGAGTAAGAGATATTCAAACATAATACAAGAGAGAGAGATCAGATGGAGGAGGGGGAAATCAGAAGGAAGACAACAGTGCACTGTACAGGGAGGGCGAGCAGAGAGGGAGAGAAGAAAAGGAGGGGTGAAAACATCTGGAACCAATACAGACAGAGAGTCTTTTCTAACAGTTAAAAATATCATTTTATAACTACTTATTTTTCATTCTTGTTCTGTTCTGAATACCATTAAATTTCAAATATTTGTTGTAGAGTGAGGGGAACTAAATAGGCGGAGGGGTGAAAACATCTGGAACCAATACAGCCAGAGAGTCTTTTCTAAAAGTTAAAAATATCATTTTATAACTACTTATTTTTCATTCTTGTTCTGTTCTGAATACCGTTCAATTTAAAATATTTGTTGTAGAGTGAGGGGAACTAAATAGGCTGGTTATATTTACCAGTATTTTAATATACATATAAATTACATATATTAATGTAGCCTAATTGTTTGCAATTACAAGGTTAACGGGTGTTTTTGGAGTAAGATCAATTTCTCTTTAGCGAGATTACTTCCTCTTTTTAACCGGGTTTCGTTTCTCCGTGTCGTAAACTCTTGGGGCGAGGCTTTTAAACCTGGGTGTTTTTAGGGGCGTGATATTCAAATGACTATTGTTTTCTGGCGCCACATTTATCAACATACGATCATTCGTACGGTGAGATTGGCGGCATACGAATGTTTCATGAATCACACGTGAACTCTGTCGTAAGTTGATTTGTGCGCACAGATCTGCGCTCGTTTCTACGTTAGATTGATAAATGAGGCCCAATGCCTTTAAAATACAAATTTTGAAGGCAAATTAGTTCCATCTGGTGGGAGTAAAAAAAAGAAAAATATCTGAAATTCCGTGGTTTAGCCCCTAGATTCCTATAGAGCTCTATATAAAAGACTAATAAATTCTCTAGTTGTTTTTAGACATAAATAAAAAAAATTTAAGTTGTGGATTTGGATTTATATGTAGACATTCTCAATGACAACTGTTTGTAAAGGTTTAGATTTTTTGTTTGTTTAAAATGTTGGTTTGAAAGGTCAGTTTTTGCATTAATTTTACTACAGTCAAGCCTGAACACACACAAAAAAATTAATTTTATTGCACATAACATCAGAGTTCAACAAAAATGTAACAAATATGCACAGGAATGCTTTATCAGAGGTTAAAGGGGTCATATGATGCTGATAAAAAGAACATTATTTTGTGTATTTGGTGTAATGAAATGTGTTTATGGTTCAGGTTAAAAAAACAATATTTTCCACATACTGTACATTATTGTTTCTCCTCTATGCCCCGCCTTTCTGAAGCACGTCGATTTTTACAAAGCTCATCGGTCTGAAAAGCAAGGTGTGCTCTGATTGGCCAGCTATCCAGTGGGTTGTGATTGGCCGAATACCTCAAGCATGTGACGGAAATGTTACGCCCCTTACCATATTGTGATGCCCTGTCCGGCCGGAGCGACCAGACAAAAACATGAAAACCCATTATAAACGAGGCATTTGTTGCATCCAGTGGGGACATAATTACGGATTATAATGACTTAAACTGTCTTTTTACTAGTTGCGTTGCATCGCGCCGCATAAACATAAAACCATGTCTGCATTTGTGATCGGAGAAATGACAAACAACAAGTGCTACTCTACACTGCTCAAAAATTGCGTTTGAATCGTCAGTGGCAAATTCTTTAAATATAAAAAACATACTTACAGTCTGTGAGTCAGAACAACCGGCATTGTAGTCTACTCTACCAGGATCAGGAAACAGTCCTCCATAAAATGCGCTGTACACATCTGAATATGTGTGAGCAGAGGCGGGCGGCCTTGAGAACGGTGCGGCCGGCGGATTCGAGTTTAAAATGTCATTGCTTCATGATAATTGGTTAACTTAAGTGTTAATTAGCCTGTTACTGAATTGCATGACTGAAATATTAGCAGATGAAGTGGGATTTAGGGTAAAAACTGATGTAGGTGACTTGCAATATAGTCTAACACATTAAAAACCTATATCAATAGCCATAGTACTATAGACATTTGTAGTGAACTTTGCTTTGAATATGTAGATCATATATTAAAATAAAACTTTGAGCATGCATACAGTACATAAGTTTACAGTATGCAATTAATCCTTAGGTAGGGTGGACTGCAGAGTCAAGTGTCATGGAGGTAGGAAGACACAATGAGAGAGACACACCCTGATACAGATGCTGCCAGTTTCTTAATAATGTGGCTCTAATTAACTATTAATGAACTCTTAGGATAGGAGGAACTTGTGCCTGTGTCACACACACACACACACACACAGAGAGAGAGAGAGAGAGAGAGAGAGAGAGAGAGAGATCACACACACATGCACATGCAGCACATACTAGCAACACTTCAGCATACTTTAACTCACAAATAATTGTATATCAAAAAGGATTTACTGCTGCTACTATTTATAGTTTTTTCTATATATTCTATTCCCTTTTTTGCTATTATTACTTGTTTGTATTCATGTGTATTGAGAGCAGTCAGTGAGAAAATATTTTGCTGTAATGTTTAAGTCCTATACTGTGTTCATTAACTAGGATGTTGCTGGAATCAGTACAGCCGGAGACCCCTGGTCTTTCAACACCAGTGCTGTGAGGAAGGATGCTACGGTAGGCCAAGCAGAGACAGGGAGGAGTATGGCAGAGGTAGGTAAAACCAAACAGACAGACAGTGACAACAAAGAACAACATACTGTAGAGAATGACAGTAACAGCAGACAAATGGCATAAACAAACAGCACACAGACTCTACAACATCCTCCGATTCTTTTTCTTTTGTTTTTACTCTGTGTAAATTTGTTATAAACGTGTGCTCTTTAAAAATTAGTAAGTATTGTTTGCCAGACACATACATTAAATGTTTAAATATCTGTTACCTATATGGTACTGCTTATATTATTTCACCATCTGTACACACATGTAAGTAGTGAATGTGTGTGTCCGTGGGTGGGGCTGTGTCCGTGTGGTAATGTGGGCCGGTGTGGCTACAGTGCGAGGGCTGAATTTTTGTCCCAGTCCGCCCCTGTTACAGTCACACTAGTTCAAATATGTATGTCTGTGAGGGGTGGGGGGAGTGTGTCTGTTTTGCTCTCTTGATATTTTAGAGTGTCACCCCTTCATTGCCGTGCACTTTTTTCTGCATTGTGAATGATTTGTAAATTGTACACACAAAAAATTCTCTGTATTTTTGCGTATTTCCCATTCATTTCCATTGGCGGTCATTTTTGAGCGAACAACCGTGTGTCACTTTTTTAAATTACTTTTACAAACATTTAGCTTTTTCGAATCAAGTCCAAGATTTTATTTTATTTTATTTATTTATATTTTTGGTCACAGAGTGACTGCCAAAAAAGTCAGCAAGTTTAGTACCATTCCAATTAAGTAGCGATTTTTTTAAATTTAAAAAAAAAAATATTTCGGTCTAAAATGACCGAACAATAAAGGATTAAAGAACGCCACATGTAACTATATGAGAGCATTGTTAGTATATGACGTTATTTGTTTCATAAAAGCATAGCTCGTGCTAATTTTAACACATATTCTGCTTTTAATCATGTGTTTAATCATCAAAACTGTTTTCATTAGTTAAAATGAATGTGCTAAGTAACCTTTGTAAATAATTTAACTATGTTTTTTCTTGTTAAGATAAATTAAAGTATTGTTTAGCTAATGGTGTGTGGCTAGACGTATATTAGGAATTGTTAGTTTTATTAATTTCAGCAAAGAATTAAAGGGGAGATCCAAACATATCAATTGTATCATGTAGCCTACTCACCCTCGTGTTGTTCCAAACCTCCCCGAACGACGATCTTAAAGAATCATAGAAGTACTTCATACTGTATGTCATGTGCTGGTGGAATCTAATTTGTTCTATTTGAATCATTATTTGAATATGCACATATTTTAAGTTTAACAAATATTCAAACATGGCATCTCACGTGTCATGCCAGATTTGACATTAGTAATGCCAACGCTGTTTCTCAGGTGTCTTGTTAGTTTCCCTTGGTGGTCTATTGAGGAAAGACACCCATATAGGCTAAGTGTTGAGACAACCTTTTATATTTATATACAGTATATGTTTTTTTTCTTTTCTTTTTTTCTGGGGGTACTATTCCTTGATGGGAATACTTGAAGCACAAAAATTATAAATAAAATGCACTGTCTCTATGAAAACGCATTATGTGGAGTAGCCTACTCTTTTACATTTTTTTATTATTATTATTGAAACGGCAGTGTCAAGATTTTTTTCTTTTTAATTAAAAATAAAATAAAAAAATTTTCCAAATAAAAATGTAAAAAACAGAAATTTGGGCTAAATACTGTATTAATCTGTCTGAAGAGTTATTTTAATCGAGAATGCACCGTTGTCTCGATTTCCTGAATTTCAAATGATTTGTAATCCTCATACTCCCCCATGTGGTGGAAAGTCTCCCAGACTTTTCCTGGTTAATATAGGATAATTTAACCCTTTTGCAATATTTAGATATGTCTAACCATTTATCTTGCACCTTATAAAAAACAAGCTTGGCTGTTGTTTTTATGTGTATTTATATTTGCACACATGACATGTTCACAGTAATTATGTTCACAATCGCTGAATTGCTTCACTGTCAGAATTATAATTATTATTTTTTTTACAAAATCTGTCACTGGGGGGTAGGTCGACTTTATGAAAGGTACTAAACTGCACCATTTAGGTACTAATATGAAAATTTAACACACTCTTTAAGGATAAGTATGGTACAAAGGTGTACCTTTTGAAAAGGTACCACCCAATGACAGCTTTTGTACCTTTTTTTCTGAGAGTATGTGTACTTCTGCTTAAAATTATAAAAAAACCTATTATTAATACAAAACTAATATAAAACTGATAAAACATACATAAACAATTTGTATTATTTAAATCTACCTAGTTTTCACCTAAAAAAAAATAATAAAATAAAAAAAATATTTAAAAAAAATCATATCCGTGTGCATTAACATTCTAATGAAAGTGGTTGCAGTCAGTTTCCAAATGCAAGACTGTTTGGAAAAGTGGGACTGAAGACATTCAGGGGTCCTTGAAAAGTAATAATCTCTCAGAATGCGTGGAGATTTGTAAATGTTTGGGTTTATAATAATTGCTACAACCCCTGGTATTACAGTTATAAACGTATGTATCATTTTTACATTAGAGGTCACTAGTTCAAATTGGATTAGAGAAGATGCATCATTTGTTTCCTTAAACCAATAAAATGATGGTTTATTAAAGAAGTAAAAAGTGCTGACATTACAAAGTTAGTAGATACAGTACGCTTTAAGGGAAATATGCTGTCATTTCAGACAGTTTCATTCAGCAAAATGTCTCAGTGGGGGTTAATTTCTGCATCTCAGCTACTGCAGGCATCCTCCTCTTGTGTTCACCTCTACGACCCATCAGATAGAATATCTCTCCTAGATTTAAAGCTAAAGACACACATGCCACAATGAGCATGAAGACAATGAAGATGGACTTTTCAGTTGGGCGGGATGTAAAACAATGCAGGCCGACTGCAGGGCAAGGATCTACCTTACATTCTAGCTGTGTGGGCATCCAAAGGCCGATTAAATAGTACTGGGCCACAATGAACCCGACTTCAAACAAAATGGTCACAATGATACTCAACATATAGCAACCAAGCAGGCTCCCTTTGTAATAAATCTTCCCGTTGTCATCAGTGTATTTGGGCAGTTTTAGGCCACGTTTCTCTGCCTGGTTTTGTGAATGCAGCCTCAGTTTGTTTTCCTTGTGGATGATGTGCAGAACGTAGCAGAAGTAGACCAGATTTGGCATGGCCACAAAGATGATTTGGAGCACCCAGAATCGCATGTGGGAAATGGGGAAGATGTGGTCGTAGCACGCGTTCAAGCAACCAGGAGTTTTGATGTTGCAGACCATACTGGACTGTTCATCTCCCCAGACTTTATCCAGTCCAGCTCCAAGAACCATTATTCTGAAGATCAGCAGAACCGTCAGCCACACTTTCCCAATATTGGTTGAGTGAGACTGTACTTTGTCTAAAAGCTTGGAGAGGAATCCCCAGTCGCCCATGCTGACCTGGAAATGAGAAGAATTTTAAAGGAAACTACAACATGGGAGAAAAGGAATTACATATTAAGAATGATAAGAATTAATAAAATAGAAAAATAAATAATTAAATAAAATCACTCTAGCCATGAATATGGCCGTATAAATATGTATTTTCTCATCCTTAATATTTATGTAAATGTTTTAATTAATTTATAGTATTTTATTATATTTATAATATTTTATTATATTATTGCAATTTAAAATAAGTTTCCTATTATAATTTATTTTAAAATATTATTTATTCCTGTGATGCAATGAATTTTCAGCATCATTACTCCAGTCTTCAGTGTCACATGATCCTTCAGAAATCATTCTAATATGCTGATTTATTAGACATTTGAACGGCAGGGTGTATGTATGTAAGTGTGTGTGTGTAAATATATATATATATATATAAACATCTGTATATATCCATATATACTGATATAGATACTGTTTTTTTTTGTTAATTTGGCTGTTGCTTTTATTCTTACCAAATGTAACATTGAGGTAAGAATAAAAGCAAATGTATGGGTTTTACTAGTAATATACAGAAAAAATGGCACAACATCAGCATAAGTAAAATATTTGACATATATCAGCTATATGCAAATATATTGTTGTGTCATAAAAAAATAATTCCAATAATCAATAAACAAAATAGTTTAATTAATTCCATATCTAAGGTTAACCTACCTTTTATTTGATGGCAGGTCCAGTGAAACTTGTTCTTTATTTGTGTGCAGGTGAAAAGATGATATCAGAGCTTTCAGTCTTTCAAGTTCTGTTGAATTCAAAATGCTGAAGTTTTGTAATTTTTATAAGTGTAGCTTTCATTTAGTGTCCACCCACAAAAAAAAAAAATGAATTCTGCATTTCACTTCAGGTCAACGAGCACGTACTCACTCCCCGTCTAAAATCACACAAAGAGATCTACATCACACCAGCCTTTACATTGTCCAGCTATGACTCAAGATGTTGCAATACATGAAACCAACAAATGCTAAAAGTCACCTCCCACATGATCATGAGAAATGTGATGAAACAGTTGTTTCCATGGACAGTGCTTTTCAAAATCACAAAAACACACAAACACAATATTAAAGGGAAAGACAGTTTGCATTTTGCAAATTCGATTTGAAAAAATAACTTATGTCATCCAAAGCATTCAAGATGCAGTCCAACCCCATGATCATAACAATATGTTATGCTGGTTTTACTTTGTACAGTTATAGGTTTATACAATTAAAGTGTTTCAAAAATATTTTAATTTCATATTTTAATATTAAATTTGTACATAAATATTTAAATATATATTTTAATATAAAGGTCTGAGTGCCATACAAAAGCAAAATAAGTATTTGCATAAAAGCATCTGTCAAATGAATAAATTAAAATGCAACTGTCTACAGCGTAAACATGTTAACATGCGTGTCTGAACTTTGTCCAGTTATCACGTACAGTTACACCACAGCTATTTCTTACATTCTCCCCAGAAACCATAATTATGGGAGAAAATGGGAAAACTGGATTTTTTCTTGAGGTTCTATGAAGTGGTGTTGTACAGTGCAGATATGGTTGTTCCCACTCAATAAAAAAAAAAAAAAAACACCCACGCACACCCAC
>NW_015505423.1:1252624-1276242 GCF_001515645.1 Sinocyclocheilus grahami | reverse complement strand
TTGTTCCCACAAAAAAAAAAAAAAAAAAAAACACGCACGCACGCACACACACACGCACACACACACACACACACACACCATATGAAAGGACACAAATTTTGTGCAAAAAAATTTCCTCAACCTCAACATCCATTTATATATCCCTCAGATAATATTTTATATCATAATTGAAAGACTGCATCCTGCTCAAGGGAATTTCTATGATGCAAACCACAAAAAGAAGACAATCACATCCTTTTCCATAGAGGTTAGCCTATATGTGTCTCTATGGTCATTGTGAGTGGGCTATGGGGGTTTTATTTGGAGAAATGAGCTACAAACACTACAAAAATGACCTGGAATGACACGAATCAGTGAATCTTTTTGAAATCTGTTCATTTACAAGAACTGTTAGAACTGACCAATTCACGAGAATGAATCAGACTTTTCCAAGTGACGTATGGGAGAGTGGACCATTTCGGAACAACCGATTCATCTGAATGAATTAGAGCAAGAACCATATTTCACATGAACCTTCAACTGGACCTTTTAGATGAACCGATTCACTGGACTTTCCAGCACTGTATACAAGAGACCGAGAACATGCAATTACTTCAGCTCGCTTGGCATTGTTCGACGCAATGCAGTGCGACTTTAAAAACAGCGATGTTGCGTTTGTTTGTGCTACACCGCTAATAGTTGGAAAAAGCTTGGTATTGGAAAAAAATCATCTTTTATAAAGCATTTTAACTACTGACTGTAACTCTTCTGAAACATATAGGTAGTCAGAATCGTAAAAACACCTTAGCCTGGCCTATTACGTCAATGGAAACATTATTCTGAAACAGCCATTTAATACAGGAATCAGATCTTCTGGTTTCTTTCAAATCTTCTCATAATTTCCCCCAAACTAATGTTAATATTTACTTTCAATGTATCAGATTGAAAGGATTAGCTAGCTCTTTTATTTGTATTTAGTTTTCAGTTAATAGTATAATGATGTGACATCACAGTATGGGGGTGGTTGAAGCTGGTAATCAGGTTGAGTTTAGTGTAATTTGCTGATTTTGCTCTTATGTCATTTCCTAACTTCTCTGCTTTTATTTTCAACAAGAGTGGCAATAAGTAAGTCCCTGATGGTCTATTCATCAATGCCAGTGCCATATTTGAGTTTTAGTTCTGTCACTGCAAGATAGCCTTTCTGTCAGGGCCTGAGACAATATTTCTTTTGATCAACGAGAAGGTTAGGTCAAATCTATAGTCCGTTAGTTGCCTCCTGGATCTCACGTATGACATGAGATGTGGCCGTGTCAGTGTTTTATAAGATTACTCAGAGACTCAAGACAGGCTAAAAGCTCATTTCCAGGATAACTGTCTTCTCAATCCCCCCCCCCCACAATTACACATAATTAAACAACAATTCCAATCCTTGAGAAATAAAACTCCTTTTTACTGGGAGATTACACAAGGCTTTACTTGAAACAGTTGTTACTTGAAAGAGGATTTCAGGATCAATGAGTGTTTTACGCAGAAAATTATAGTCTTAGGTCAAAATTATTGATTTTTCTCTTATGCCAAAAATCATCAGGATATTTAGTAAAGATCATGTTCCATGAAGATATTTTGTAAATTTCCTACTGTAAATATATTAAAACTTAATTTTTTCTTAGTAATATGCATTGCTAAGAACTTCATTTGGACAACTTTAAAGGCGATTTTCTTAATATTTGGATTTTTTTTTAGCACCCTCAGATTCTAGATTTTCAAATAGTTGTATCTCGGCCAAATATTGTCCTATCCTAACAAACCATGCATCAATGGAAAGCTTATTTATTCAAATTTCAAAAATTGACCATTATGACTGGTTTTGTGGTCCAGGGTCACATATGTGTTTTTTTTTATTAAAACTAATAGATTTAAACTTTTGTTATTTAAAGGTCAGTTTTAACGATTCATGACTTGATTTATTTTCACTAAACTACCTAAACGTTAAATCAATCATTCCTTAGAAAATATCTCATTTAAAACTATAATGAACAAAACAAAGAGTTGAATTTCTTTGTGTTTTTTTCCCACCCATATTCCATTCCACAGTTGTGACACCAGTTCCACCACAATTACCAATTCTGTCAGGACCACTATCGTCAGAATGATAGATACTTAGCATAAAGTTTGGTTTGGCGGTATGGTTCTGTTCTGGGCAAAAAACCTCCCTGCCCATCCATGCAGCCTGTCATGAATGAGCAGGGAGAGCAGCAATAATAACCCCCCTAGGGTTAACAGAACAGAACAATGCAGATATCATTAATGTACTCAATGATATTTAAGTGTAACACTTTATTCAAGATAAAGGAGTCTGATTAGCAAGGAATATCAGAAAGCTAAGTCCTGACTGTGGCGAAAGGTGGAGCTGGGGATGGAGGAGGGTAATTTGCTCCGAAGCAAGCTAAAAAGCTGCTGAATAATACTGAATACAGCTTATATAGGAATGCCGCGATAGGTGTCGTATTCCTATAGGTAGATGTGATCAGCTGATGCAAGCTTGACTCACGTGACCTGCCAGAACTAACGCTAAAGCTTAATTTTTGGCTCCAATTGCTAACTTCAAGTAGCCTTAATTTTTTTTGCCTTCTGTCAGGACCACTATCGTCAGAATGATAGATACTTAGCATAAAGTTTGGTTTGGCGGTATGGTTCTGTTCTGGGCAAAAAACCTCCCTGCCCATCCATGCAGCCTGTCATGAATGAGCAGGGAGAGCAGCAATAATAACCCCCCTAGGGTTAACAGAACAGAACAATGCAGATATCATTAATGTACTCAATGATATTTAAGTGTAACACTTTATTCAAGATAAAGGAGTCTGATTAGCAAGGAATATCAGAAAGCTAAGTCCTGACTGTGGCGAAAGGTGGAGCTGGGGATGGAGGAGGGTAATTTGCTCCGAAGCAAGCTAAAAAGCTGCTGAATAATACTGAATACAGCTTATATAGGAATGCCGCGATAGGTGTCGTATTCCTATAGGTAGATGTGATCAGCTGATGCAAGCTTGACTCACGTGACCTGCCAGAACTAACGCTAGAGCTAAGGCTCCAATTGCTAACTTCAAGTAGCCTTAATTTTTTTTGCCTTTTTGTTTTTGTTTTTTGACAATAAAAAGTCAGTGAACATATTTACCAAGGAGACAACACGGATGTGATCCGTGAAGAAAATCAAGGTAAATATAATTTCTTTAGCATCATTTTCAGTCAAGCTTTGTCAATTTACACAAAAAGTGTGAAAATATTGTTTATTTGTATTAATTTAGCAGAAAATGTTATTCTTTTTTCGGGACAGTCACTCTGAAAAAAACAAACAAAAAAAAAACCAATCAGTGGTTAAATGTCTTCTCAAGGCCACAGCAGTGATTGTTGTTGCTCATGGGGCTCAAACCCAGCAACCTTACCAGCCCTGACCTTTAGCCACTACGCCACACCACCATCACATATAGACAGACTTCCACCTAGCAACAGAAACAAAGCTGATGATTTAGCTGAATTTCACCAATGTGTGAAAGTGTGCTGCAACTTAACTCATGATGTGACTAATTGCCAGTGGTTCTGACAAGAACGAAAATAGAGAAGTGAAAAATAAACTGGTTTAAACTGGTTTTCTTCATCATACAGATGGGTGGAGCGTTCAGTGTCCCTTCAGATATAGGTAAATCAGATTTCACAGAGAGAAGATGACTGATCGAAACAGTCAAGTCTTGTCTGAGGGTCTGTGACCTCATTGAAACTGACAGATATTTCCCATTTTAATGAACCATTTTCTCAGGAAGCTGAAGAAGGAAATATGTTTATTTAAATACATGCTTATGAATAATTTTTAAATAATATTTAGGATCTTTAGTAGTAGTTGTAGCTTTACGGGAAATTACCATTTGGATCCATTTGTTCAGGTAAGAATACTTTGGAATTTGTTGGAGTATGATTTTTTTTATTTTTTTTTACTGCAGTCCCAGACTTATCTTTATAAAATCTTACTGAAAACATTGAAGAAACATCACTCAAAAGTAACTTTTCTTCAACAGATTATTGAGTTATTTAATAAATAACTTTGTTTTCTCATTTATTTAAATATATTGAAAATATATTTTACGGATAAAACAATTGTAATATCTTAAATAGAATGAGTTTAGTTTTTGTGTATCTTATCTTTATTCAATCTTACGGAAAACATTTTAGAAACATAATTAAAAGTAACTTTGCTTCAAAGGTTTCAGGTTTACTCAATAAACCAAAACACCACACAACCTGTCTTCGATTTTGTTCTAAACCGGGATTATGATTTTATATTTTTATAGGGTGGCAACAAATACTCCAAGCTTACAAGGCACGACATTTTTTCTCCATAATATTATTTGGTGAGTATGAAAGTTGTATAACGGATAAGATATTGAGCAAGTTCTTTAAGATTTTTGGGAAGTGAAAACAACAGCAAAATGGTCAGCGAGCAGTAGTCTATGAAAGTCTCAATCTAATCGCTGCAACTGTTATTGTCATTTTGATCAGGTCTGTATTGTTCTTTCATCCTGTAACGTTCATGGTGGCCTTAAGGTGACAATTTCCATATTCCTTTGTCTTTTTGATTATAACAAGTACCTGGTTTGCTTATAACATGGCTTAAAAATATAAAAATAAAAAGTTTGGAAAAAAAGCCAACGTGAATTCACTCTATTGACCCCCAAATTGTTTAGATCGCCATGGTTTCTTACTGAAACTAATTGTGGATAATTCAGTGTAAATCTCCTGTTTATCCTCCAGAGAAGCCCTGAGCCACCAATCATGGGAGACTGGGGATTCCTCTCAGCTTTACTGGACAAAGTACAGTCCCACTCCACCGTCATCGGCAAGATATGGATGAGCGTCCTCTTCATCTTCAGGATCCTGGTGTTGGGAGCAGCGGCGGAGAACGTGTGGGGTGACGAGCAATCCAACCTAGTATGCAACACCGAAACGCCTGGTTGCGCGAACGTGTGCTACGACTGGAAGTTCCCCATCTCGCATATTCGCTTCTGGGTCATGCAGATCATCTTTGTTTCCACTCCAACTTTGGTGTATCTGGGCCACGTGGTGCACGTCATCCACCAAGAGAACAAACTGAGAGAGGAGCAGAAAAGAAACCCGATGTCAAAGTCACCCAAATATACAAACGAAAAAGGCAAGGTTGAAATCAAAGGAAGCATGCTGGGTAGCTACTTGACCCAGCTGTTTATTAAAATGATTTTAGAGGTGGCTTTCATCGTTGGACAGTATTATCTGTTTGGATTTATCATGGAGCTTAAGTTCCACTGTAAGCAGTTGCCTTGTACGGTGGAGACCGAGTGTTTCGTGTCTAGACCCACAGAGAAAACGGTCTTCATTATCTTCATGTTGGTGGTGGCATGTGTGTCTCTGGCCTTAAATGTTCTAGAAATATTCTATTTGCTTTGTAAGAGGATAAGTGGGAGAAATAAGAAATATAGGAATGCAATGTATACTGGCGATTCCCATTATCCTTCACCTTTTTCAGTAGAACTTGATCCTGCTAATGGAATGAGACACAATGAGTTAAACATGGCCTTTCAGAACAGATGGGGTCAGAGCAAAGACAGCCTTGACAGAGCCAAACCTGAGCCATAAGGCAATAAGTCATCGTGGTAAGATAATAAATGCACATACCTAATATAATCAACTTAACATAACAAAGCCTCAGGAGAAAAAAAAAAGAAATGTTGATAACTGAACACTAGATGGCGCTGTAATCTTCTTGAGTTGCACTCACTAACCCTTATCTTGTCACTATAAAAAGGCCAGTGATTTTTTTTGTGTCTCCTGTACTGTAGTTTTTAAATCCTTTTAAAATATTATTTTCGCAAAGCATGCAGCACGAAATGTGTGCAACCAACTTCTTTCTTTTTGTGCAATAAGAATAAACAGCGAGATAAGTATGAAGATGGCTGTGTGAATCCGTTTTTTTTTTATAAAGAAGGGACACCAGGGACAAAGCTATTAACTTATCAAAAAACAAACAAACTAAAAAACTGTAAATACACACACGCAGATGATTTTATAATATTTAGCACATATAAAATAACTTTTAATATTTATTATAAATGTATAGGCATAGAAAGAAAACGGCAGTAAAAAAATAAAAATAAAAAAAAGTATGATTTTATATTCACATTCTTTACCTCAAGAAAACAAACGTTCCCTTTCAGGGTCTATTCTTTTCAGATAATCATAAAAACGTCCTGACATAGCCTACTTCTTTACAGATTACATATGTAGAATCAACACGGCAGATATGCCATTATATTATAATATATTTGATGCATTTGTTATATTATGATTGTCCAAAGTTTTAACAATTTCATAAAGTTTTCGAGAGAAACATTTGTTCGTCTGAGTTGAAGAAGCTCACCAAGTGAAAAACTGCATGAGGTGGACCTAAAAAAAAAAACTTTCTTGTGATGTAGCCAGTCACGTGACTTTGCCAAACTTTGTGCGTCTGCTTTCCACTTTCTTCCCTCTGAGTCTCTTATAAGCTGGGAAAGTTTGACAAGTGCGTCTCAGTTTCTCCATAGTCGCTTACTTGGATTTGGTGACTGATCTTCAGAGGTGCCGGAGTAAGTCCTTACAGGGCTCTCCTTCTCTTTACTTCTCTCCAGGTAAGTTTTTTACAGAAAGTCTTACAACTTTTTATTTATTTATTTTTTCATAGCCGCACTAATATTCAGAACTGAGCAACACAGTGGAAAGTCACATTTAAAGAATTGTAAAGTCTGAAATGTCTCTTGTCATATTAAAGTTGAACTTGAGCAACATTTGAGTGAGCTTTGAAGTTAATGAAATTATCATTATGATACGATTCATATAATATATTGGTAATATGGTTCAATATATCATATTTTCGCTCAGCATTTTTTATTCACGTCTGCTGTGCAGGACACGCTCGGTGGAAAAAAAAAAGAAAAAAAAAAGGTAATTTAATGGGCATTTCGGTAATTAAAACAAAAATGAAATAACAGACAATTCACAAAAAAAAAAAAAACTTTGTGCCTGGAAAAAAGTTTTGAAGAAAAACGTAAACCGGAATCAAAAACATGAATTTAATTGTAACACTATTTTATTTATAGAATAAGATGAAAAACAACTTTGGGTCTTTTCTTCCTTTGTTTTTACAACTATAATAAGACTTTTTCGACTGCGTCGTGAATAGCGCCGTGTAGGGGGCGCTGTTCAGTCCCTCAATACCATTGTAAGCGGCTTGACTGTTACAGGACTTGATCCTGTAATTCCCATAATTCTTAGACATCCCTACATTATTTTGTGCAATCAGTGTAATTTGATTTTTATATGTTTAAATAAATGTAACAGTTATTAGCTATTTAGCTACCTAAAATTCAGTAGAATGTGACACTATTAGACACAAATCACATTGTTGTCTAAACAAAACAAAAAAAATGTTTTAGTAAAAAAATGTTTTTTTGCCCACGTGATGTCTTTAATGGACTTTTAACACTGTCATAATATACATTCCATACACCCCATTTAAACTTTTTATTAGTGCCACGAGATCCACAAATTGTCCCGGATATTGAAGGGATGCTCTTCTTCATGCCTGCACCACATGAATCAGGCAGTTCTTTAGAACTTCTTAAACTGTTCCTTATGTTATTTGATTTTCCATGCAATGCAGAGGATTTAATTAAAGACTTGCTGCCCAATTATATTCAGATTTCAAGTGAATGTTGTTGTTCATTATTTAAACATCTCTGATGTGACTGGATGGACCGGCGTCTTGCTAATTAAACAAGGATCTTTAAATTCTCCAGTCAAGCAATGTCCTAGCTGCTTAGTCACGTTTTCTTCAGAGATGTTTAAATCAGCAGATAATGACTCACTTTCTGTCGAGGTAGCATGTGCTTGAGAAATTTTAATTTCACAAAGCAAAAGACAGCAAGTCCTGGCAGCTATCTTTACAACCCTAAACCAAACCCCTACGTGTGTGAGCCACATGCTTGTTATCTGAGCTATCCGAGACCAGGTGCAATTTATATTATGATAATCTTGAGGTCACTTTTCTTGATTATTTTCATAATAACATCCTCAGCAGGTGCTGAAACTAACACTGTCATCATGTGCTTTATGTACAGAAAAATACATTACATGTGGCCACTTAAGCCACACTTCAAAATGTATGAATTGCTTTGCATTACATAACTATATATATATATATGACATCCACTAAAAGTGATGGACTGTTTGGTTAACAATAATAGGGGAAAAAATCAAATTGAAGTATTATCCGTTCAGACATATCACTTTGGTATTTTGCATCTAATGCAATGACATTCAGACATATTCAAGTGTCACTGAAGTGTCCAAAAGTGTCTAAATACATTTAAGTACATCTCAGCTTTCTATTTTCAGCTAGAACTCCCTCAAGATGGGTGACTGGAGTGCGTTGGGAAGACTTCTTGACAAGGTGCAGGCCTACTCCACGGCCGGAGGGAAGATCTGGCTCTCCGTGCTCTTCATCTTCCGGATCCTAGTTCTGGGAACAGCAGTGGAGTCGGCCTGGGGTGATGAGCAGTCAGCTTTCAAGTGCAATACTCAGCAGCCTGGTTGTGAGAATGTCTGCTATGACAAATCGTTCCCCATCTCGCACGTGCGCTTGTGGGTGCTTCAGATCATCTTCGTGTCCACGCCTACGCTCCTGTACCTGGCGCATGTTTTCTACCTGATGCGTAAGGAGGGGAAGCTCAACCGCAAGGAGGAGGAGCTTAAGGCCGTGCAAAACGATGGTGGTGACGTCGAGCTCCATCTCAAGAAGATCGAGCACAAGAAGTTCAAGCATGGCCTGGAGGAGCACGGCAAGGTGAAGATGAAGGGTGCCCTGCTGCGCACCTACATCGTCAGCATCCTTTTCAAGTCCTTCTTTGAGGTGGGCTTCCTGTTGCTCCAGTGGTTCATCTACGGCTTCAGCCTGTCCACTGTGTACACGTGCGAGCGATTGCCTTGCCCTCATCGGGTGGACTGCTTTCTCTCCCGCCCTACGGAGAAGACCATCTTTATTATCTTCATGCTGGTGGTTTCACTTGTCTCACTTATGCTCAACATCATCGAGCTCTTCTACGTGCTCTTCAAACAGATCAAGGACCGTGTGAAAGGCCGCCAAAACCAGTTCCCCACTGGCACCTTGAGCCCCACGCCAAAGGAACTGTCCACAACCAAATACGCCTACTACAACGGTTGCTCCTCGCCGACCGCGCCTCTCTCACCAATGTCGCCTCCGGGCTACAAACTAGCCACCGGCGAACGGACCAACTCTTGTCGCAATTACAACAAGCAAGCCAATGAGCAGAACTGGGCCAACTACAGCACAGAACAGAACCGTTTGGGCCAGAATGGCAGCACCATCTCCAATTCGCACGCTCAGGCCTTCGACTACTCTGACAACACGCACGAGCACAAGAAACTGACACCGGGCCACGAGCTACAGCCATTGGCGTTGATAGACGCTCGGCCGTGCAGCCGTGCCAGCAGCCGAATGAGCAGTCGAGCAAGGCCTGATGACCTGGACGTCTAGCTGTGCGACTTGGTGCCACGTCACGACACTAGAGGACTGACACGGGCAATGAGACGCGTTCATTTCCTGTAATGAGGGGGCGGGGCTTCATCCGCGCAAGTTCCTCACACTAGACTCTAGTCGAAACAGAGACATAAAATTACTCACAATGCTGGAGGTACTATTCATTAATAATGATGTTGAAACTAGCAGAGCTAACATGCCCTAACAACCGAACAGCCAGGGGGACTCGAAAGGGGCACAAGTGGGGCCAAACCTGGCGCATCTCTCAATTCTGCCCACCAGAATATGCCTTGGTTATGTGATTGATTTTGTTGTGCTTGTTAGTATTGGGTTTATCAAAATGCCACACAACGATTCCATTTTCACAAGTTGCATTCCTACAGTAGATGTAGATTTGTGTTTTAACCCCCCCCCCACACACACACACACACACACACAGTCAATCCTGGTTATTACGTCACATGTTCACGTGACCTCAGATCCACATTGTCCAACAGGGTGTTCACAGTCATGAATTAATATTTATTTATTCGTAACGATTAACAGGATATCCACCACTAGATGAAGATTGACTACTACTCAAGGTCATGTCTACATAATTAATACCATCCAAGTGCATATTTATTGACAATAATCCAAATTTCAGCAATACATTCATCAGCAAATACGTTTTTTTTTATTAATCACAGTGGACTGTCATTTTCCTGATAAACTTTGAATTTATGTGGTGTCGGTTTTTGTTATTTGATGATATTTGTTGATTTTTTTGGGGTCGTGGTATGAAACAGAAATGTCTACGTGTGGACTGAGCTGCTGTACCAACTGTTACATGGCTTGATTTTCTTTTCTGCATTTAGATTTTTGCTGAAATTATCCTTAATAGTGTGGGAGAGAAAGGCTTATTTTTGTTCTCATTTTTAAATGTCATTCTTTTTCTTTTTGAAGGGCAGATGGAATTAATTAGTTTTGAATTAGAATAAGTAGAATTAATGTCTTACCTTTGGAGTGAATGACCTTTTTAACTCAATGTAATCATTGCTGCTTGAGAGATAGAGTCTTAGTACTGTAAATCAAGCTAACTATGTCACAAATGTGAGTTGTTGTTTTTTTTAGATGACTGCTTTTTAGAGCTGGACTAATATTTAGTCAGTTATATTAAGATATATATGCCAGCGTAGCTCCACAACTACCAAACACTAGTAGATGAAATTTCATTATGAACATTCTTTGTTTTTATTTTTCAAATTGTGCATCATAGTATATTGGTACTCATTTACAGAGACTCATGGATTTTTCAGCTACAATGGTGTTTGCACTGAGATTTTGGCTAGTGTTATTTGATGCAAAAATGACAAAAAAGTTCTCTGTTATGCACGTAACTAATTTATTTAACAACAAACTACAAGGCGCAAAATCACTATACTTTAACAGTGCTCTCCTTGGGTTTGGGACGTTGAGTGGCTAAGGCAAGATTTTGCATCTGGTAAATAGCACAAATTGGGTTTTAAATCAGAACAACACTGATGTAATGTCATTCCATGGAAATAAACGAGCAATCAAACAAAAACGGACATTAATCAAATCTGTGAAACAGCAATTTAACCAATAAAGATTTTTTTTGTCATTTTGTATTTGTGTCTCAGTCAAACTCTTTTATTCGACCACACTAATGCTCAAACTGTGTTTCCAATATACACTTACTCATTTTAGTATTTTTGCTTACACCCAACGAGAGGCTTACAATCTAAATAAATAAATAATAAAAAAAAAGACAAAATGCACTGCAATTTGTCTGGTGCCAGTATCTAAAGGAGTCTGGTGCAGGCTTTTTAACCAAGAGAATTAGCCTAACACAAACTACTGTGTTTAAACAGCCAATAGAAACAAATGCAGTGTAACGGCCACGATCTGTCTACGCCAAGACCGACTTGCAAACCAAATGACTGATAAGTTTTTACATGTATGTTTTAAAATGCCCCAGAAACTTTCAAAATTTCAGTGCCTTTTCTCTTATCCAAGTTTCCTATTTAACCTTTCCACAAAGCTAAATAAAACCATATGCCTGGGCCGAGTCTGTGGACCACATGTGGCTAGAGTAGAAGAATGTAAAAAAAGCAGGAGACTTTGATCTAGTGCTAATTAATTCAGATCTTTTTAAACCAGATTTATCACACAATGCTATTCCATATACCAGAGGCCGAACTGATAAATTCTGCAGTTATTCATCAGGACAAGATAAAAGAAAGGAATCTGCTGGTGCAAAAAAAAAAAAAATAGCCCAGTGTCTTATACAGTATACACATACATTACCATTAAAAAAATGAAAAACACAGTTTAAACGGCGATATTGTGAAATATTATTACGCTTTAAAATAACAGTTTTCTATTTTGGTACGTTTTAAAATGTAATTTATTCATGTGATGGTAAAGATGAATTTTCAGCATCATTACTCCAGACTTCAGTGTCATGTTTTAGATTTCCCTGTGTTTCTGTTCTACCTGCCTTGCATAGTTTTCCTGTGTGGCTTTATTAGTTAATTCGGTTCCACCTGTGTTTATTAATTATCTTGTTTGTCTCAAGTTAATTTAAAGGGGTCATATGATGCGATTTAAATTTTTCCTTTCTCTTTGGAGTGTTACAAGCTCTTGGTGCATAAAGAAGATCTGTAAAGTTGCAAAGACTAAAGTCTCAAATCCAAAGAGATATTCTTTATAAAAGTTAAGAGTCAGCCACGCCTACCTAAAACGGCTCGTTCTAACACGCCCCCACATATCTACCTCATGTGGGAAGATTTGCATAACGCCACCCAAATGTTCAAAGAAAGAAGGCGTACATAATTATGTCCCCACTGGATGCAACGAATGCCTCGTTTATAACGGGTTTTCATGTTTTTGAATCATCGCTCCGGCCTGACAGGGCATCATCACAGTTTGGTAAGGGGTGTAACATTTCCGTCACACGCTTGAGGTATTCGGCCAATCACAATGCACTGGATAGCTGGCCAATCCCAGCACATCTCGGTTTTTAGAACAATGAGCTTTGTAAAAATCTATGCGTTTCAGAAAGGCGAGGCATAGAGGAGAAACAATAATGTACAGTGTGTGGAAAATGTGTTTTTTTAACCTTAAACCGCATAAACACATTTCATTACACCAAAACCACAAAATAATGTTCTTTTTAGCATCATCATATGACCCCTTTAAGCCCCGTGTTCTAGTTCCTTTGTCCTGTATTAGTTTGAGTTTAGGATTAGTTATCCGTTCTCTTGGTTATTCTCCTGAGTTTAAGTTGGAATAAAGACTTTCTATTGGATTACTCCTGCATCGTGCGCTTCTCTACAGCCACAAACCGTTACATCAGTGTCACATGATCCTACAGAAATCATTCTAATATGCCGATTTGGTGCTCAAGAAAAATCTCTTACTATTATCAATGTTGAAAACAGTTATGCTGCTTAATATGTTTGTGGAGACCAAGATTATTTCTTTATTGAAAACTCCTTTGTTGAATAGAAAGTTCAAAAGAACAGCATTTATTTGAAATAGAAATCATGTAATATTATAAATGCCTTTACTGTCACTTTTGATCTATTTAATACACCCTTGCTGAATAAAAGTATTAATTTCTTTTGAAAAAAAAAAAATCAGTTTTTGAACGGTACTTTATATGTATATACATATATTTTCTCCATTTAAATCATTTATGCTGTCACCATTAGCACCACAAAACATTTCAGCAATAAAACAGAATGGACATCAGAGAAAGCACTGAAGGGATGGGTAAACGTGTCTGAGGTAAAGTTTTTTTTCTTTTTTCACAGAGAAAGATGGGGACGTAAGTAAAGAGAGTCAAAATCCATATGCAGCAGGCTTCTGCCCACAGACTACTGGAAATCTCAATGTGTGAGTTACATTTCCTGTGCCCATACTGCCACGCAGACCACAACTCCTGGGTGGTGCTGGGAATCCATGTTAAAGCTGCCAAGTTTGACTAAAAATGGCCACTGGACATTTCAATATGACGTCGGCCATGTTTGATAAAAACAGCTGCTGTGCTTAAATTGGACACCTGCCTGACTTTAGTTTTTTAATGACATGTCTTTCACAATCTGAAATAAACCATTTCCCCCTCTGTATCCATGTAGAGCAAGTTTCCAACAAATGTTCTGGTGAATTTTAGCCGTAATTCTAAAAGGCATAATTTCTGTGACGATCATCTTCCTGAGAGCACTTAGACCTGAATTTTGATTAAATCTCTGCATGCATCTCTCTCCTGCTGCTATATGGCAGTGGTTCTGAGTATAGGTACGTGAAAACATCACATGTGATTCCTGCAAATGGTCCGGCTCTTCCTGGAGCTCAGCTAGAGCAGTGGAATGCCGGCTATCAAACACGCAGGGTGTGAAAAATGTGCAATACTTTGTAGCTGGTCAACAGTCAAGGACTGGCTGCTTTGCACCTCCAGGCACTGTGGATATCATGCACAGTCATGTTTCCTGAGAGACCTGCCCATTCTCTGCTGTTTATATAAGCATAAGCAAAGCAAAACAATAAGGATGCTTCCAATTTTACAATGGCGAGAGCTGCCAATCCCAAATGGTGTCTCAGCTTTCCGTGCGGTTAGGATTTGGATTCGTCCTCATCGCATTTTTCTTTGAAATTTTCCACTGTTGGATGGACTGGGACTGCGGAGAGAAAAGCTGTGGTTTTATTAAACATGGACGAGCAGCTCCCAAACATGTCTAATAAGCTGGAGAACATGCACAGAGTCAGAGGAACTCAGCACTAATAGACTCTCTCTGTCAGCAAGAGGATTTAACTCTCTCTTTCTCTCATTTCTCACTACATCATTAGCTGACATTGTCAGTAGTCTCAGTCTCACCTCATATATTACCTAATTTTAATACCTTGCTGCTTATTCAAAGTGAATTCATGTTGCCCATAGGCCATATAAGCTCCTCCCTGTTAGGTTAGGCCTCTGCGGTACCAACAGGAAGTCTGCAGGAAGACCTGAGGCATGTGACCCCAGGCTTTGCCATTTCCTTCCATGGAAAACAACGCAAAGTATTGAAGCTTCAAATTTTACCAGGAGTTTCTGATATGCAAGCACTACAAGAAAAAGTTTTTGTAACTTTTCTTTTATTTAATTTCTTTTCCAATTCTATTCAAAAGTCATCAGTATGAAGCATGTGCGTTATTAATGGAGATCTTTGTAAAATATCTTGTGACTTGTTGAGGAGAGATGATCTATTACTCTTAAGCTGTTAGAATTACAAACCTAATCTATAAAATGGTAGTAAAACGACTGAACAAAATATTATTGAGACTTTTGACTTGGGCCAGTAACGTAGTAACCACAAAGCAATGCCCTGGCAACCACCTAAAAACCCTAGCAACACCCTAGCAGCTACCCAGAACATCCTGGAACTGGATACGACTAAAAATCACTTATAACACATTGGCAACCACAAAGCAAGTCCCTAGCAACCACCCAAACATCCTAGCAACACCCTAGAAGCCACCCAGAACATCCTGGAACTGGATACCACTAAAAATCACTTATAACACATTGGCAACCACATAGCATTGCCCTAGCAAACACCCAAACATCCTAGCAACACCCTAGCAGCTACCCAGAACATCCTGGAACTGGATACCACTAAAAATCACTTATAACACATTGGCAACCACATAGCAATGCCCTAGCAAACACCCAACCATCCTAGCAACACCCTAGCAGCTACCCAGAACATCCTGGAACTGGATGCCACTAAAAATCACTTATAACACATTGGCAACCACAAAGCAATGCCCTAGCAAACACCCAAACATCCTAGCAACACCCTAGCAGCTACCCAGAACATCCTGGAACTGGATGCCACTAAAAATCACTTATAACACATTGGCAACCACAAAGCAATGCCCTAGCAAACACCCAAACATCCTAGCAACACCCTAGCAGCTACCCAGAACATCCTGGAACTGGATACGACTAAAAATCACTTATAACACATTGGCAACCACAAAGCAAGTCCCTAGCAACCACCCAAACATCCTAGCAACACCCTAGAAGCCACCCAGAACATCCTGGAACTGGATACCACTAAAAATCACTTATAACACATTAGCAACCACATAGCATTGCCCTAGCAACCACCCAAACATCCTAGCAACACCCTAGAAGTCACCCAGAACACCATAACGATCGCACAGCAACATGTTAAGAAAATAAAGACCAGCTACAGAACACCCTGAAACTGTATAGCACTAAAAACCAGTTAAAACACCTTAGCAACCACTCAAACACCCTAGCAATGCCTTAGCAGCCACCCAGAGCACCCTCAAACTGTACAGCACTAAACAACAGTTAGAACACCTTAGCAACCACATAACAATGCCCTGGTAATCACCCCTAAACCCCTAGCAATGCCCTAGCAACCCACATAGCAAAAATCTAAAAAACTTAAACACCTTAGCAACCACCCACAGCTGTCCACAGCTTCCATCTTCTTCAGAAAATGTAAAAAAATCTAGTATATATAAATACTGACTGCTGATTGCTTGCAAGCAGTTTGGTTCTCCAACAGGACATCTCATATCATCCGTATACTTTTACTCTCACTCAACACACACACGCACACACAGAGCCATAATTTTATGTTCATTCATTTCAGGGCACATAAACCGCTTATTGTTAAAAGCTGTCTTCCAGACATTTAAAGTCAGAGAGCAGCGCATGACAGTCTCAGTTCCCTCAATTGCTCCCTCAATAGCACAGACAGAGGAAGAGACAAGAGACTGACTCAAAACACAGACAGAAACACAATAGGAAATGTAAGACAGGAAATTAGCACAAGCACTAATTATCAGAAGCAGGGAAGAATAGAAAAGAAAGTTATTTAGCTGTTATCTTAGTAAATATATCAAGAACAGAGCACAACTTCAGAAAGCAGACAGATGCACACTGGAATGCATGCAAATTAAATGAGGCAGATGAAGAGAATTAGAAAGAAAGAAGTGCAAATCCAGAACATGAGCAGCAGAAAAAAGCAACATGACATATGCACCCATGCAGCATATTCCAGATAGCAAACTCTGTGTCTGTCTGGTGTGAATCAGCAAAGGCCTTGATGAAAGAAAAAATACAGAAACATGGGGTTCTGCAATATGTGTCACTGTTGGAGCAGGATGTCGGCCATGTGGGATGCATTATACGGCCGTCCTGCCACTGTCCACTCAGCTCTCTGTAACCCAGTGCCACCTTTGTTTTGATAGAGCTAGCTCTTCGCCGCCCCCGTCCAAGTGTCAGGGCCATTAACTCTTTAATGTGGCCAGCTCCTGAGCGTCTCAACCAGAGACTTTAAAGTTCACTGGGACCCTGTAAGATACCTCTCATTTAGGTGGATGGGGTTTGGAGAGAAGGGCACGCCGGGTCCATACCGAAGCTAAACTTACGAGACTTGTCATCGGTTATGGAGAGGTCAGGAGAGAAGAAACTATGCAGCCCACATCCAAAGTCAATAGCGGGTTGACTGGCATAAGCAAAATATTTCCATGCTTCACCCCGAAACGGCGCTCTGCGTTTTTTCCCCTCACCAGCTCTCACTTACGGCAAAACGTCCAATATGTCGACTATGGTCATTACTCTAAATTTAGCCAGATGCGCCCCGGTTTTCCACTGAGAGGTCCAAATCGGGAAAATCAAGCCAGGTGTATTCTAAGAATGGAGAATAAGATATATTTCATTCGCCTGACTGTAACCAGCATCTATTCAAAGAATGCAGCAGTCTGAATCATTTTTAGCGCTGCTCTTTTGGCAATATGTATTTGCCATAGCTATAAATTTAGAGGGCTGTAGATGCTTAAACAGCTGCTAAGAGAGAAGAAACATGAAAGAGATTTATCGAGTCAGTGGGTCAGGCTAAAGCAAACCTCTCAAGAAAATGCCAATAACAGCATTAACCCTAAGAATCTGTGAGGCTACAAAAACAAAACATCAAAAAACAATATATTTATTCATGCATTTTCATAATAATCTGCATTAAAAAGTAATAAATTAATTTTAATTTATGATTATTATTAGTAGAAGTAGTAGTAATAGTAGCACGTACAGCCTTTTGACAAAACAAAGCTTTCAAGGTAGCTAAAAGTGTCTAAACAAAATGTTTTTTCTTAATTTTAATGAATCATTTAATTATTTAATTTATTTTTTATTTATATAAATTAGTTTATATTACTATGTCATTTTTATTTACATTTTATTTGAATTAAAAGTGGAATAACAATGAAAAATAAACAATATTTTAATAAAAAAAAGTGGAATAAAAATGCAAAATAAACACATTTCTGAATTAAAAAAAAAAAATCATAATTTTTCTAAGCAAACGAAATGTTATTGATAATTTCTATTAATTTGAATAAATAGTAACAATTTAGTTAGCTTCATTTTGTTAATAGCTTTGTTGGTATTATTCTTTTCTGAACATAATGTTGACAAATTTGCTCCACTCCAAATTGGTTATGCTAATGCACATTCTTTGAATTTTTAAAATATAAAGAAATTCAAAATGTACTCAAAATTTAGACCATGCACACATGAGGGATCTTTCCTCTTATTTGTGGAAACTTCAGGATTCAGAATAATGTTATTCCTGTTACCTGACATGCTGCACTACTGCTGTTCAAGACATTTGAGCCCTGTGAGAATCTATACGCTTTTGGGTTTTCCTTCTAAGCTATACGGCTCTTGATCGTACCTCCACTTCATTGGCTCTCCATCTCCAGAAAAATTCACAAGCATGTTTACAATCGCATCAGGAATGCTAAAGCAACTAATAACCTTGTAAAAACTAGGCTTTGCATGTTCGCTTTAGCTGGTTGCACACTTGCCAAGGCAGTAGTGGCTCTCAGATGCTGAGGAACTCTGAAATCAGCAGAAACATGTGTTCCTCAGGCATATGTGAGTTGCTAAGACAGAAAAAAAAATAGTACTTGGGAAGGATGACATAGCACTCGTTTAACTGCTATAGACACATTCAACAAACAAACTTAAGTGCATATCCGCAAACTTCCTAAACTGTTCTTGTTTAATTTTCCCTGCTAGCGCATTCAAGGTTCTCAACCACTGTGATTGTAAAAACAGACAACGCTGACTGTGCATTTGATTATATACCAAAATGTGCATTGTAATATAAAAAGGATTTGATGAATGGCTGTTTGAGCACTGAGGATGGTTGCAATTCCCTGAAAGAGGGTTTCCTCATTTATGTAACACTGCAGCTTGCTAAGCTCATGAGGAATAGTAGTTTTCCTCAGCTGTCTTCTAAACGTCTGTGTAATCTCACATCCGAACTGTCTCTGCACACAGGTGCACATTTGCTCCATCTGCAGATCACATTGCTCTTCTTCAAATTTACAGATTCAAGGATAAATACAAACTGTCTTTAGGCAGGGGCCACTGTTGCTCCCCTGAGAGGAAAAAGTTTCCCCTTTTTCCTGATTCAGAAGCTGCTCTCTAAATGAACTTGCCTATTATTTTGAGTGTTCTTATCACATCACAAAAATCTCACATAGAGACTTGCACAAATAAAATGAATACTGTATGTCCATAAAGAATAAACCCATACAATCTCAAAATAAATCATTCATCTAAGATATTTAAGACATATTTTATTCAATATATAAATACAGTATAGAAATTGGTTTATGTACTAATATACCAATGCAAAGAAATTAAAGGTCGACAATATTAATGTTTTGAAAAAACAAAAAATCCATGTTTTGACATTGAACATGCAGCACATATATTTAATCATCACCTTTTGAAGTTTAATAATCACAGTATAGGCCATATTGTGATTCCTGTTTTTCTGTCCTCAAACTTAAGACCTCTTAAAATGATAATTAAGACAACTGGTATACCATTTAAGATATTTAATATGTTTATAGCCTTAAATTTGATTGACCTGAACTGAATAAAAAAAAAAATTAAGGCTTTTTAAAGACCCGCAGGGACCCTGGTAAAGTAAACTGACTCAACCAACAGAAAAACAGAATAATAATGTGAAGGTTGAATTGATAAGGTTCAGTTAAATCAAATGATGATAAATAAAATACGTTTTTTTTTTGTTTGTTTTTTTACATGATTGAAAAATTTGGGCCAAATGTCAACTTCTACATTAAAGACAGGGAATAAGAAAAAGAGATTGATAAAAAAAGATATGCATCACTGAGGAAATGAAAAAGAAAGTCAGGTATGAATGGAATTACATCACAATATAGAGTCTGGTCTGGTTTTGTCCAAGCCAACAAAAAAAAGGTGCCTCAGGTTGTTAAACTTATCAGTTCCTGGAAGCCCCAAGTGCAAAAATCCCTTAATACTACATCAAATGAGAAGGATGAGAAGGATGCAAAAATGTTATACAGACTGCAGTTGTTAGCAGGCAGACATTTAGGTGCTACCAAACAATAGAATTTCGGAAAGGTTTCTGCATAGTCAAAGCAGAAATAACTCACAGTTAACCATGCCAAGCAAAAACAACAAACAAAATGAACAGGGTGCTAATTAGCAATCAGCTCACAGCGGAACGGGCTGCTCTTAGTAGGAGCTTGGACATGGCACAAACAACATCGAGCTAAGCGGAGCGGACTTTGATATCCCTGCTTTTGTTTTTAATCTGCAATTCCCGCAACGTTTAAGAGCTACTAACCGACAGAAAGCTCATGAAAATGTTTAGGATGAATGCTAAGCGAAAGATCCAAGCCAGAACAGATCATTCCACAATTTTTCCCACCTTAAATAGTATAAAGAGATGCTATTTGAAGCACTCTTAGCTTCTGGTGTGGCACACAGTGGATTAAGGCTTGATGCAAATGCTTGCACAGGGTTGTGTTGAGGACAGGGTAATGGGCTCAAACGGTTGAAAGAGAATGCCTTCAGTGCAGCGCTGCCCTCAGCTGCCCCCCTCATTTGTCCACAAGGTTCATAGCTCATAATGAATGTCTAAAATCTCATATGTGCCCAAATGAGAGCAATATTGATAAACCTCCATTAATGAAACCATACAAGCTCAACTCGAGTCACTGTTCTCGCGGTGAACTTGTACATTTGGAGAAAAAAATAAAATAAAATGGTTATATCAGACAATTGAACTGTGTCTATCGTTAGCATAGACACAATGTTCCCATTTTAAATACTGCAAAACACAAGACAAAGAGAAAAAACATCAAAAAGACACGCTCTCCAACCCACACAACTAAACGCTTTTTCAAATTTTCACCACATGAGTCCGTGGGAGGAATTCAGTTCCTATGCAACCCAATTCTGCTTTGCACGTCTCTGAGTCTGGCTCTGTAATACTGGCAACAAAGAGTTTGACACATAATTAAACGGAGTGCCAAGCTCTGAATGCTTTGTGAAGGCTTTAAAAGAAACACCTTTAAATGCAAAAGTATGTATTTCATCAGCGCAGCCTATTTATATTACGATTATTTCTGCTAAAGAGGCTATTAGACAGGCAACCCAGAAGCAATGAAGTCCGCTCGATACTCAGATGAAGCTGACATCATTTAAGTGCTGATGCCTGAAGTGTTGTGTTTGAGTCATGATCATTTGAAGCAATGAGTTCACCTGGAAGAACGTATTTAATAATGAAGAACCTCCATTGAGCTGTTGGTCTACAGGGCTGTATAAACAGATTCCCACAAAGAAACAAGCTTATCATCTGAGTTGAGTCTGAACATACTGTGTACAGTTTCTCTTTTTGTTAATGGTGCAGCTGTTGGAGAATTAGTCTGCGTAAAATGGCCATAAAGTGTGAAATGTAAAATTAATATCAACTGGAAAGAAAGCTGCAAATGGCTGAAAGTTGAACTGGTGGAAAACTATAAACCATTTACAAACCGGATGGTAGTTAAAAATAGTTGTCTTACACGTTATTCTTGTCTGCACGGGCTATTTGTGTGAAAGGAAATGGGTTTCAAAACTAATATTTAAACACAATATAATGCTTATGTGCGAGCAAACAGTGGCTAAAACAATTACTAAAACAAATCCAGCTATACATAAATATTGGTTGTGTTCATGCTTCTTATAAAAGAATGAATGAATATGTGTATACTGTACACTCTAAAAAATGCTGGGTTGGGCCAACTTTGGGTCAAATATGGACTAACCCAGCCGTTGGGTTAAATTTTTACATTAAATTTTTAACCCAAAAGTTGGGTTAGTCCATATTTGACCCAAAGTCAAATAAATTAAAATATATCACATTTTTCTTGCATATTATTTTTTCCCTCCCAAAATGGAGTAAAGTGTGTCAACGTTGCATCTAGGTAAAATGTCAGTGGGTTAACTAACAGTGATAGGATGCTTTTCATCTAAATACAGGTGATACTATTACAAGGGTGTTGTTAAAAAGACTTGAAACTGGATCCAAATGACTTTGAAGTACAAAAAAATATAATAATAATAATAATAATAAGCAGATGAAGAGAGTCCCACCTTTCAAAGAAAATAATCAAGGATTTTTCCCACAGAATTATGTATTGACACACACAGTTGGAGGAATTGCAAGCAGGGATCAACATTTCATATTTTGATACTATTACAAGGGTGTTGTTAAAAAGACTTGAAACTGGATCCAAATGACTTTGAAGTACAAAAAAATATAATAATAATAATAATAATAAGCAGATGAAGAGAGTCCCACCTTTCAAAGAAAATAATCAAGGATTTTTCCCACAGAATTATGTATTGACACACACAGTTGGAGGAATTGCAAGCAGGGATCAACATTTCATATTTCTTTAACCTTGTTGGTGAGAATGTGGGAAAATAGCGCCTTCGTTTTTGTTCCATGAGTCCAATAAAATTTATTTGTAAATGTTTTATTCTAAATTTGTTTTCTAAGAATCAGGAAACGTGAGGTTGCATAACATTTTTTTTTATGTTTGTAAAAATCATTAAGATGTACTGCTAACTGCATTTCTGAATTTTAAAACATATCCTGGCTGGTATAGGGAACATGCTTAAGAAAATGCACTGTGCAGCCAAATTACATGGGATAGTTTTGGCATAACTCATTTATGTTCATTTTTGTATTTTAAATGAAAATGATTCACATTTAAAACAGCTGTTCCCTTGACATGGCTTACCTCACTCCTCTAAACTCACATCTGTTAGTCAGAGGTAATCAGGGCAGTCAGGGGCACCAGACAACCAATTAAAGCTGTTATCGTAATGTCTACCTGGTTTGGCTTCTATACTAACATGCAATTATGCAATACAGGATAATAGCATATTATACACGATGATGTCAAGAACATGACTAATGACTAAATCTAAACACCCCCGACAACAGCCTCTCTATAGTAACATCTGCCAGAACATGCCTATGTGTTAATCAGCTATAATAGTGGATCCTCTCAAAATATATGGGATGAGCTTGCCTTTTTTAAATGCCGTTATTTTGTGCTTGATTAAACATTACAAGCATTATTTATGTGGTTGTAAATTACTGGTCAGCAAAGAGTGAGGACATTTCTGTTTGAAAGAAAACACAACAGCTTGAGAGACACTTGATTAAAAAATGTGCAATCTAAAGCTTTCACAATCCATCACCAGACAAAGATGCAAAGGCTTTCGCAAAGATTTAAAGTCTAAATATGTTAGATACTCAAGTAAACTGGACTAGGACTGGCACACATACATTTCCTTGTGATTCTAAGAGATTTGCCCTTTAAATAAGAGGTATGCTGTTTGAGGGGTTATTTCTTTTTCTTTTTTTGTAGACATTCCTCTTAGAAACCATAGACACTTTGGAGCCCATGAGAAGACACTCAATTTGTACTGTAAAACTGTTTTACTGCAACTTCCTATTGAAAGAGCTTGTATAGTCCACAATTGCTGATAATATCATGACATAAGTGAATATATGAAATCATTGCTTTACCTATTATTATAATATATATATATATATATATATATATATATATATATATATATATACACACACACACACAC
>NW_015505423.1:1221697-1252597 GCF_001515645.1 Sinocyclocheilus grahami | reverse complement strand
CTTCATGCGCTTCAGCGCTACATCTTTTCAAACGGTGCCGTTGAGTTGTCTGTCTCTTGAACGCACTGAAGGGTGAGAGCAATAACGAAGCATCAATGGGTGCCACTGCATACTAGACAGGGCTGTGGAATATTTTACTTTATTTTAATGTATTCTACTTTTTATATGTATATATTTTCCATATCTTATAAATATGTATACTTATAAACGAAACTGTGTATGTTTATATATTTTTATATAAATGATTACAATATTAGCACTTTTTCTAATGTATTTAGTAAGCAATATAAGATGACACACACACACACACACACACACACACACTACTGGTCAAAAGTTTGGGATCAGAACGATTTGTAATGTTTTTACAGGAGTTTCTTATGCTCATCAAAGATGCATTTATTTGCTGAAAAATACAGGGGAAAAAATTCATATTGTGAAATATTATTATGATATAAAATGACGTTTTTCTATTTCAATATCCATTAAAATCTAATTTATTCCTGTGATGCAAAGCTGAATTTTCAGCATCATTACTCCAGTCTTCAGTGTCACACGATCTAGTAACATCTGCCAGAACATGCCTATGTGTTAATCAGCTATAATAGTGGATCCTCTCAAAATATATGGGATGAGCTTGCCTTTTTTAAATGCCGTTATTTTGTGCTTGATTAAACATTACAAGCATTATTTATGTGGTTGTAAATTACTGGTCAGCAAAGAGTGAGGACATTTCTGTTTGAAAGAAAACACAACAGCTTGAGAGACACTTGATTAAAAAATGTGCAATCTAAAGCTTTCACAATCCATCACCAGACAAAGATGCAAAGGCTTTCGCAAAGATTTAAAGTCTAAATATGTTAGATACTCAAGTAAACTGGACTAGGACTGGCACACATACATTTCCTTGTGATTCTAAGAGATTTGCCCTTTAAATAAGAGGTATGCTGTTTGAGGGGTTATTTCTTTTTCTTTTTTTGTAGACATTCCTCTTAGAAACCATAGACACTTTGGAGCCCATGAGAAGACACTCAATTTGTACTGTAGAAATCATTCTGATATGCTGATTTATTATCAGTGCTGGAAACTGTTGTGCTGCTTAATATTTTTTTGGAACCTGTTATACTTTTTTTCAGCATTCTTTGATGAATAAAAAGCTAAAAAGAAGAGCATTTATTTACGGCTTTCGCAAAGATTTATAGTCTAAATATGTTAGATACTCAAGTAAACTGGACTAGGACTGGCACACATACATTTCCTCGTGATTCTAAGAGATTTGCCCTTTAAATAAGAGGTATGCTGTTTGAGGGGTTATTTCTTTTTCTTTTTTTGTAGACATTCCTCTTAGAAACCATAGACACTTTGGAGCCCATGAGAAGACACTCAATTTGTACTGTAAAACTGTTTTACTGCAACTTCCTATTGAAAGAGCTTGTATAGTCCACAATTGCTGATAATATCATGACATAAGTGAATATATGAAATCATTGCTTTACCTTTTTTTCAGCATTCTTTGATGAATAAAAAGCTAAAAAGAAGAGCATTTATTTACAAAATAGAAATATTTTCTAACAATATACACTACCGTTCAAAAGTTTGGGGTCAGTACATTTTTATTCTTTCTTTTTTTGAAAGAAACTAAAATTTGTATTCAGCAAAGATGTGTTAAATTGTTAAGAAGTTATTTATATTGTTAGAAAAGATTTATATTTTGAACAAATGCTGTTCTTTTTTACTTTTTATTCATCAAACAATCCTGAAAAAAGTATCATAGATTCCAAAACAATATTGCCCAGCGCAACTGTTTTCAACATTGATGATAAATCAACATATTAGAATGATTTCTGAAGGATCATGTGTATATATATATATATATATATATATATATATATACATACATATGATATATTTATTTTAACAGAAGTAGCAGGAATCTGAAAACACACAAAATACTGTCTTATTAAAAGTGAACAGATTTAAATATGAGTTGTTCTATTCTTGCAAAGTTTACATTTGATCTATTCTTTTTTATTATATTTATTAATGGAATCTTAATATATTAATTATATTTAGAATCAATAGAATAGAATAGAATAGCTCACCACAAAAAGAATACTGAAAATGAAAAATGAAAATTTACTCATCAAGATATTACTACATCCAAGATGTATAGGAGTTTCTTCATCTGAACAGATTTGGAGAAATTTAGCATTATATTACTTGCTCACCAATGGATCCCCTGCAGTGAATGAGACTCCAAACAGCTGATAGCTGTAGCTGGTGTGTGGTGAGCGCACTGGCACCGTTGTGCTGTGGCTGCCGTCACATCATCCAAGTGGATGCAGCACACTGGTGGTGGTTGAGTAGAGACCCTCTCAAATGATTGTAAAGCACTTTTGGTGTACAGCAATACACAATATAAATACCTCATTCATTCATTCATAAAAACATCACAATAATCTACAAGTAATCCAAAATAAAAGTCCTCTATCCATAATATTATTTTATCCAGTGAGAAAGTCTTGTAGCTGTTTGTTTCAAGTGATGTAATGCTTAATTTCTCCAAAATTCCAAATCTGAAGAAAAAACAAACTTATCTACATCTTGGATGGCCTGAGAGTGAGTAAACATGCAGCAAATAAAAAAATGTTGTTGAACTATTCCTTATGTCAACCTTTGGTAATACATTTTTAAGAGCAAAAATAACAAATAAGACCTTATTGTAAAACGTTACTCTGAAATTTGATAGAATTCTATTCTATTCTATTCTATTCTAATGGATATGTGCAGACCGTTTGATTGATGCCACAGGGACAAATATCTGTTGCCTTTCAGACAGTCAGTCACGTTCGATGTTACGTCGACATTGACGTTATGGGGGGGGGTCTCGCTTGTTACTCCTGTTACATACGGGTATATAAGATGGCGGCATGCATCTATTCATTCAGATTTTGCTTCAGAGCTGAATGCTTCATATAAGCTACAATTACCTCGTGATAAAAGACTCTTCAAAGTGGAACTCTCTGCTGTGTTCTTAAGGCACATTCAGCGGTGTGTTAACCTCAGATTGCACAGATAAGTGCAGCAAACCATCCCTTGGGCACTCCAGCTAAAAGAGCAAGTATGGTTGATCAGGTGTCTTTTTCAAGATGTCTTTGCAACCGTGTGTCTCTGGGTGCAGTAGTTTCCTTGCCTTCTATGATGGCCATGATCACAGTCTCACTTGTCTGGGCCGTAAGCATACTAAGACAGCTTTCATGCATGGTTCATGCCCTCACTGCGAGCATATGTGCATGGCTACGCTGAGATCGCGGCACTCATTTATAATGAGGCTCTCCTCGGGTGCTACGCCTGCTAGTTCTTCTGCTCAGAGTGAGTAGAGGGCGGCGTCGGTTAGCAACAAGGCTTGTCACCCACTGGCTTGTCACTCCTCAAAGCAACATAGTGCCGTCGAGCTACCAGATGATGGTACTGGCTCGTCCCGTTACGAGCCCAGCATCTTGTTCGGAGCTCCTGAGGAAGACAAAATTTACAAGTACATCAGGCCAAGGTACTAAAAAACTGCACAAGGTTAGTTCTGACAGTAATGCAGGAACTGCACATGCTGACCGATTTTGCTCTTTGAGCAATGAAGGTCAAGGCGCAGGCCCTGGGTCAGGTGATGTCTACCTTGGTAGCCCAGGAATGCCATCTCTGGCTGAACCTGGCTGAGATGCGGGATGCCAACAAAGTCTATAATTTTCTCGATGCTCCCATCTCTTTGGCGACACTGTCGAGGACTTTGCCCATCAGTTCCAGCAGTCCAGAAGCAGACAGTAGCCATCAAACACATCTTGCCTCTGCTTGATTTTGTTACCACCAAACTGTTGAGGCCCGGCTCTTTGTCTGCCCGTCACCGAGGGGCGCCCCTTGCGGGATCAACACCTGCTCCGCCAGGCCTGAAACTAAGGATTCTTCGACACCTCAGCTGTCGCATCGAGCATCCCACAGGAAGGCGGCACAGCCTGCTTCTCAAGGTGCCACTAAGTCTTCTAAGAAGATGCCGAAGCATCCCTGAGACAGGAAACGCAGAAATGCATTCTCTTTTGCATTCAGTCGCAGGATTGGTTTGCAGCAGTCAACCTGATGGATGTGTACTTTTATGTCTCTATTCTGGCTTGACACAGACTGTTTCTTCGGTTTGCCTACCGAGGCCCCACTCAGCACGGATGCACTGGTGCATTGCTGGCCCCGGGGTCTGCTGATATATGCATTTCTCCCAGTGAGCCTCCTCTCACAGACCCTGTGCAAGATCAGTGAGGACGAGGAGCAGGTCTTGTTGGTTGTGCCCTACTTGTCCACCCAGACCTGGTTTTCAAATCTAATGCTCCTTGCGACGGGATGCGGCAGACTTAAGGGGTATATCACAGGCTGTGATAGACACTATCACTCAAGTTAGAGCCCCCTCTACGAGGCAGGCTTATGCTTTGAAGTGGAGTCTGTTCATTGATTGGTGTTCTTCTCGCCAGGACGACCCTTGGAATCCCTGATTGAGATCGTGCTTTCCTTCCTGCAGGAAAAGTTGGAGCAGAAGTTGTCCCCCTCCACTTTGAAAGTGTATGTTGCTGCAAATGCAACACATCCTGATACAGTGGACGGTAAGTCCTTGGGAAAGCACAACCTAATCATCAGGTTCCTGAGAGGCGCTAGAAGGAAAACCCTCCAAGACCTCGCTTCATCCCCTCTCTGTGGTCATGGCTGGACTACAGAGGGCTCCATTTGAGCCTCTTGAGTCAGTTGAGCTTAAGATCCTGTCCCTTAAGACAGTGCTCCTGACTGCCTCACTTCCATCAAGAGGGTGGGGGATCTGCAAGCATTTTCGGTCAACGAATCATGTCTTGAGTTCGGGCCGGCCTATTCTCACATTATCCTGAGATCCTGACCTAAATATGTGCCCAAAGCTCCCACTACCTCTTTTCGGGATCAGGTGGTGAACTTGCAAGCACTGCCCTTGGAGGAGGCAGATCAGGGCCTTGCGTTGCTGTGTCCTGTTTGTGCCTTGCACATCTACATGAAGCTCAGATCAGCTCTTTGTCTGCTTCTTGGATACTACTCAGAGGTGATTGGGCTCCCAAGTGAGACCCCCCCTCCCTCCCGAATGTCAGTGGAACTGAACTTCAGGGAACAAGGGTTACACATGTAACCGAGACGTTTTCAGTTACGCAATCATTTTTTTTCCCCTAAGCTGGCATTGTGTGGCATTGCGTTTTGGCCAAGAAATGTTTTCTCTATATAAGTTATATCCACCAATAAGATCTTTCTCTCATACAGTTTCTCAGAAGACATGCTTATATGCCCTCAACAACAACATAAAGATTATGTAGAAGTCACTTTTTCCTGTTGTTTATCTTTCAGAGGCCTGGTAGTCAAGAGTTCCCCATTACTTCTACATTGCTGAATGCTCATATCGTGATGAGGCAAGGCATCAGAGAGCAGCTCTGGCCTTTTTGGTCAGTACATCAAACAGCGCTGGCACTCTTATGACCAGCCAAAGCAATCAGGCCCTGATTGTCAGAGCCATCCAAGGCCTTATTACAAGCAATCTCTGCTAATGTTGCAGTCAACCGAAAAATCCCAATATCTCCTCTTGGTCCCCTGTGAGCTGATATAAAGAACTCCTAGAGGAGCCAGGTAAAGCTGTAGGGAATTTATCGTTTTTGTTCTTAGTGTGTGCTTTTGAGTGTACAGATTTGAGATATCCAGTAAGCCACCAGTTTCAGGACAGAGATGCAGAACATTCAGCGTCTGCTGTGGCTGATGCCTATCGCTGTGTTTCAGAGTTTCATGCAGAACACCTTCCTAAATGGTCTTGAGGTTGTTTACTAGAGCTGATTCTCTGTTTGTCCTGCATGCAGTCATTATGGAGCAGACACAAAAGAAAATGATCCGTTTCAGTAAGTGCTGTTGGCTGCTGCACACACCATTACTCTCTTCCTGTGTTGAGGGAGACCTCTTAGGAAAAAAGACACCATCCATCAGCTTGTCAGGGGTGTTTATCTTAAATCTGTAGTCACCTGGTGAATGCTGATGAACATCATTAGAACCTTGAAGAGTGTTAAGTTGAATACTTTAGCATCATTGCTAAAGTGATGATATTTCACAAGCCAGCAACTGTTGCTACAAGTGACTAAGCAGTTTTATGGATTCTTATTTAAAGGGATATTTCAACCAAAAATGTGAATATTTTTATCCATACAATTCAGAATTCAGTTTGGTCTAAAACAACATAAAACCCTATTGACTTAGATTATACAGACAAAAAAAAGTTCATATATAATATGATAAATTATATAAATTAAATATATATATATATATATATATATATATAAACTTATTTAAATTAGCAAGTTACAAAGGCAAACTTTCTTATTTTCATTTAGTTTAATGTCAAATATTAAAATAACTAAAACATAACCTGAAACTAATAAATAATAAAAGAAAAACTATATAGAAATATAAAAAAAACCTAAAAAATCACATCAAATTATAAAACTAAATTATAAAAAGAGAAAACAGAAAAAATGAAAATAAAATCTAATTCAAAATATGAAAAAAACTATAATATATATATATATGTGCATAAATATATAGTATATCAATGCTACTAAAATAACACTCTTTTTTTTCTTTTATTTTCCAGTGCAAATTTTATTTTGCAAGGTAGGACGTAAACCACTTTTTAAAAAGTTTTTATAGAGATCAAACAGTTGCCGGTAGCCATTGACTGCCATAGCATGGGAAAAAATACAATGGAAGTCAATTGCTACCATCAATTGTTTAGTTACCAACATTCTTCAACATAACTTATTTTGTGTTCAACAGATGAAAGAAACTCAAAAAGTTTAGTAACAACTTGAGGGTGAGTAAATGATGATTTTATTTTTTGGGTGAACTATCCCGTTAAGCTCTATCACACATGCAACATTCATAGTGAAATACCATTATTGTTTTCTATTTGTTTTATATTTTATTGCAAAGTTGTTTTATTTACATTCTTGTTTATGAATCAAATGTCTATAATCCATCATTTGATTAAGAATGTGTTGTCCAAATGCAGCCGCACAGATAAATACATCTGGAGCACTGGGTGATTTAGCAAGGAGTCACATTGTCTGTGAGGGTTAGTGTGTGTTGTTGGACAGCGTTCATGTCAAGAGGAAAACATCCAGTCCAGGTCTTCAGCATCATTACATCCCAACTGCTGTCAGCACTGACCACCTGATCAGACTATTTTTGCTCAAGCACCAAATCAGAAAGCAATTCTGTGTGCTGCATTTCACTCTCTAATGGTTCTCACAGTACAAAATACAGGCATAGCACATTTTAACACAACCAAAAGACTCTTTTGCAAACCATATACTAAAGTGCAATCATGCATTTCCAGAGGGTGTGTTGTAAGTTATGTGAGGTATTGCTTTTGTTCGGTCTTTAGTTTTATGTCATGGCATTATGGTGGGTAAATGAATAAAACATGAAAAACTGAATTTATTGATGCTGATTTCGGGGCTGAAAACAGCAGCAAGCAAATGAAAGAACCACATCAGACAAAACACACTATGCCTGCTACTTGTAATTATGTTTGAAACGTGGCAACCAGGAATTGAGACTTCCAATTATTTGCAAAGTCTTCAGAGATATAAGTCTGTTTCACATGGTTCCACTTTACAAGCTTCAAGAGAAACAAACAAATTGCACCTCATTTGGTTCACCAGGGATTTATTTTTAACTGCCTTTGGCTTATGTGACAATCAATAGCAAATGAGAGCTACTGGGTACTTATTCATCTAAACCAGGGGTGCCCAACCCTGCTCCTGGCGATCGACTGTCCTGCAAAGTTCAGCTCCAACCCTAATCAAACACACCTGAAGCAACTAATTAGGGTCTTCAGGATCACTTAAAAATTAAAGGCAGGTGTCTTTGATTAGAGTTGGAGCTAAACTTTGCAGGACAGTCGATCGCCAGGAGCAGGGTTGGGCACCCCTGATCTAAACTGATCAGAAATTTCCAGAGCGTGGAGGCAAACAATAGGCCAACATAAAAAAGAGGACAGCTAACAGGCCTGGCTGTGATTGTGGTGAATGACCACGAACAATTAGAAATACCCGTCCTCATGACTTCACTACTTACAACTCCAAATGCATACTTCAAAAAGCCTGCAGGCTCTCTGATGATGACAAAAGTGGGATTTTAAAGAACCAGAGGGTTTTTCTTGTATGATTCAGAAGCATCCTTTAATAAACGTGGCCTTATAATTGGGCATAGAGTTGTGTTTGTTCAATATGTCCTCACATGCGAGGCCAAGCTAGCGGGCGGCAACTTGGACATGTGCTGATTCAGCCTTGATGTAATTGATCACTAAAAAAAGGAGGCTGTGGTTCAAACAGAACAAAATAACTTGGATTGGCTGTGATCCTCTTTCTAGCGGCTCTGTGCTTGAAAACGAGAGCAAAAGAGAGGAAAAAGGGGGAAAGAGAGTGCTAACGGTTGACAGACATCCTGTGGAGTATCATTTTAGCTATGAGAACTTTTAAAGCTCTGGCTGCGGAATCATCCAAACACAGCTTTTTTTTTTTTTATCTTGTTGGTTAATAAACATTAATATAGGAGGGAAAATGTACAGTCAAACACAGACAGTGTCTTTAGGACCATGCAAAGTGACTAGGAAATTGGTCACATTATAAAGGCCATTACACAAAAATATTTGACCACAGAATGCTGTGATTGACCAATCAGAATAAAAAATGTATGTTAGGCATGTAATCTTTTAGTATAGGATATTGCTTTTAGACAACAGTTTATTAAATAAGAAGTTTATATTGAGTGACTTACATTTTAGACACATTATTGGCAGTTGCTTTGTCTCTTGTTGTTGAGAATAGTTCTACAGCAGAACTGTTATTGTAATGTTTTGTTCCTAAATGTATCACTGTTTTCAAAAAAATTAAAAAAAAACTCAAAAAAAAAAACACTTAGTCACTTGTTTCAGTCACTGCTTTTGAATGAATTGGTTGAGTCATTGATTTATTAATTGCTTTGACAGCAACAGTACTCTTGAAATGCTAATGGGCCTATATTAGAGTAATGGATCTAAATGCTGCATACCTTGATTTGTGCATATATTACATTATTAAATATTCTTTCACCGAGATAAGTAACACAAATCAACTATTTATATGTACATACACTAGAATTCAAAGGTTTGGGGTCAGCAAGATTAAAAAATATATATATTTTAGTTCAGCAAGGATGCATTAAAATGATCAAAAGTAAAGACTTTTACATTTGTACAATATTTTTCAAATACTGTTCATTTGAACATTCTATCCATCAAAAGATTCTAAAAATGCATAATGGTTTCCAAATGCATATTAAGCAGTACAACAGTCTTCAACATTGATAATAATAATAAAAAGAAGAAACATTTTTTAAGCACCAAATGCATTTCTCCTAATGACATTCTCATGTCATGGTTCAGCGTAGAAACTAGTTGAGCCTTAACCATACTATTAACCAAATGATTTAGCTCACAATATTGTCACAATTTGTCTTTTTTCTATAGGCTGATTAGTTTAAAACAATCAGTGTTTCAGCCATGCATGCATGCAATAGAAGCCACTTCTGTCCTCTTAAAAGAAGCAGTTCAGTGGACACTTGTGCCCGTCTGAAAGTGTATTTGAGGGGGATGGGAGAACAGGAGGAGGTGCTTTAATTCTCAGAAATAAACTGACACTAAATCTTCTGTTCTTTAAAGAAGTCCTCACAAGCTCCTTTGAACTGAAAAAAAGAAAAGTTCAGCACAGAAAGGGAGCCACTGAAGTTCAGCAAATCCAAACTAATTAACGTGATCCAGGGAACATCAGATTGTGTATTTCTGTCCTCTTTTACTGTAAAAGCACTTTGCGCAATGGATTGTGGCATTTTAAACCTAAAAATGTTGCGTTTTAAACTTTGAACTGTATAGTATGAGTAGATTCACTTTATTGTCAATGCCAAGCGTGTAGGCTTGAGGTGGGTGCTGAGAGACTTTGTCCAGTACGGCTCTCACTTTGAACCTAATATCAAAGGCTTATTTTTGCCATGTTTACAGGACAAGGATACAAAGAACTGTGAGGGGAAAATGTACATGTTATTCCTCAAAACGCTTTTGAAAAGGACATTCTACAGCTTTGTATTTTTCTTTTAAGTTGAGAGAAAGCTCAACATTTTTCTTGTACTTTGGATAAAAAGATTATCTGTGTATCCTGAAATGCACTGCATTGTTGTTGGTGCTTGTGTACATTGCCTGTCCGCTACGGAACGGAGTAATGAAGGGCCATTTGAGGCAAACAGCTGTTGTGGTTGAGGTTTTTCTGTTGTGGTTGAGGGGTCAAGCCCCTTGAATAACCACAATACACACTGGACACTAACCTTTGGCAATTATTCCCAGAAAGAACGTGCTGGTGACTGCTTGGGCTTATTGGTCCCAGCCGGCTGGTTTCCACTCTCGATTGGAGGGAAGTATACTGGAACAACTTGACCTACTACTGCAAGAAAACTTGTGTCAATCATGAGGAACTATCACAAGACTTAGCAATAAATGACAAGTAGATTTGAAATTTTTTTGAAGAAAAAATGCATTGTTATATGGTTTCTAGGGGTTCTTGCACTGTAAAAAAGTCTTTCTACTTCAAAATTTGTTTTTAATTCAATGTGTTACTTGCAATTTCTTTGTAATTACTTGTGAAATGGACTAGCAATTTTTGGGTGACTAAATTACTTTCGGTGCATTTGCACATTTGATATGTTTCCATTCAAGTTGCATATTTAAATTAATATAAATGAATGCGTTCCCTTTCAGTCGGTCACTCCGAGTCCCGTCAGTAACCGACGAATTGGGATATCGCTTCGATAGACCAATCTACTTCAAGTGTAAACTAAATCACGATCGCAGCCTCACGTGTCTGGGCATCAAGCACGCTGAGGTGGCCTTCGTGGATGAGTCATGTTCTCATTGCGGGAAAATGACCATCTTGGAGCTGCGAACCAGGCTCCGCTACTCGCAAGGGGGCGGAGTCCCGTTGCCGCAATCTGGTCATGGACGGCACCTTTTACTGCCAGAAACCGGCCGGCGGTGCAGCGAAGGGGTATTCGGCGATTCCCCCCAGTGTAGCGGGCGGTAGCGATGCAATTGTGTCCTAAGTCCGCCTCGTCCTGGCGGGGAGACCTGGTACTTCCTTCCCGGGCCTGTAGGCATTCGTCTGGTCTAACCGGCAGTGCCTATACGGCTTGCGGGGAAGCTGCTTCCGCCTTACACGCTATGGCATTACTGCAGGTGCACCAGGCTAAGGCACTGAAGGACCTGCACGAGGGTGGTCACGATCCGGAAGTTCTGAAAGAGCTCCGAACTGCCACTGACCTCGCGCTCCGAGTGACGAAGGTCACCGTGAGTTCTCTGGGTCGTGCGACGTCCAGGAGCGCCATTTCTGGCTGTGTCTGGCAGACATGAGGGAGACCGACAAGGTTCGGTTCCTCAATTCCCCTGTGTCTCAGACCATCCTCTTCGGCGACGCAATCGAGAGCTTTGCCCAGCAGTTCTCGGCTGCCCAGAAGCAGACAGAGGCGATCTGACACATCCTGCCCTGGCGGGCAGCTGCTGCCTCCACCCGTCCGCCAGCTGCAGCGCCCCAGCCTGCTCGTCGCGGAGGGCGGGCCCCCGCGTCCGCCCCCGCTCCCGCGCCACATCCTCAGCAGCCTTCAGCAAAGTGGCGTCGTGGAGCCGGGCGTGGGCCCCCGCCTGTCCAGGCCCCCGTCAAACCTGGCGGCAAGCAGAGAAGCAAGCGGCCCTGAGACAGGCGACCCAGAGACGGAGGGATCTGCTCTTCGGGAGATAGTGAACGCACCACTCCCTCCCCCGGAGGAGGGCCGGGTGGAGAATCTTTTATTTCATTTTTTCCTGCCGTTGGCCTCACGGCTGACGGTACCCAAATTCTTGACAAAAGAGCAGTTTCCTTTATCTCTGGGTCTCAGGAGGGCACGGAGAGTTGCGGACGGACTAAAAATTAAGAAGTATATACACTAAAACATGTTTGGCTCAAAAAATGCATTTTATTGATTTAGAGGATCATAATTTGCATAGAGGAACTTAATCTAATAGCATAAACACAGATTTAATTACAAAAAAATTGTTAAAATTACTAAAACTGTTCAAACTAAAAGTTGTTCAAACTAATTGCAACATATCTGTGTGGTAAATGTGGTTAAAAAAATATTTTTTTTATTTTTATTATTATTATTTAAGTCGTGGTAATACATTCCCTGAGTTTTTATTTTTATTTTTATAAATAAAACCTTGGTGTTTCAACTCAATTTTTGGATGCAAAATTTGCATACCATTTGGAAACTCAGATTATGATATTCTTGTTTCTAAATACGCTTCAAGTCCCTCCATCAATGTAAGTCTAATGGATCTTTTACTGTTTTATCATTCAGCAGCTGAAAAGCATACACCCATTTGCTTAGAAAAGTAACAACAAACTTCTCGCCAATAAGCCACATGATTTAATGTCCGTACCACAGATGATGCACTGATGTTTAATACTTAGAATTAGGGGTTTGTTGAAACTTCTAACCCTAAATATAAGCAACAGTAACAGTGATGCTTCCCTCAGCACTAATTAAGTGTTCTAGAATATCATAAACACAGTGTTTATGAACTGCAGTCAGTGAAGTCATGCTAAACATGTGTTCCCTGGAATTAAACTTCAATCATCTTTACGAACAAGGCCAAAAGCAACTAATTTCTGGCACCACTATAGTGAATATCTTTAGAAAATGATAGTGGTATGCGGAAATGAAGCACTTACAAGTGATGCTACGTAAAATGACAAAGTCATCTGCATCTGCCAAAGGTTTGAATCAAAGCCAAAAGCCACACCGACGTGACTGGGAAAGAGATGTGCTTCCACTTATCATGTTCCAATACTGAAGAAAAAAATGCAATGCATCTTCTTTCAGGCCAACTCAAATCTGGGTAACAGATCAGAGCTGTTTGATGCTAATATGTTCTTCAGATGTGACATGCTGGGATGATGAAAAAGACTGGGGTGAAAAATAAATTGTTAGCATTTTTACTCATCTATATAAGTCTTTAAATACATAAATCTTACCTTTTGTATAATAGGGGAGTGCAGTTAAAATGAATAAAATATAAAACAATGATCAGATTGAGACAAAATGCGCTGTTTTGGAAGGAATAGTTCACTCATAACTGAAAATTATGTCATCATTTACTCACACTCACCCTCAGCCATTTCAAACCTGAATGACTTTCTTCTTTGGGGGAAAAAAAAATGTTCACAATGTTATGAATGGTCGGCACTGCTCTCATAGGAAAAAGCAGCAAGAACATTATGTTAAATGTTTCCTTTTGTTTTCAGACAGAAAAGCTAAAGTCAGGTTTGGAATGACACAAGTGAGTAAATGATGGCAGAATCTTCATTTTCAGTGAACTATTCGTTTAAGAGAGTGACCACCTGAGTTTTGACATTATTGTGGGTGACATCAGAAGTCAAAGGTGAAGTCAGTTCAACTAAATACACGAGCATCATTAGCACTATTATTTCCACTCTATCTCCACAGCAAGAGCAAAACAGAGAAAGTGAGAATCAAAGAAAGACAAAGAGAAATGCACTCAAAGAGGGGGGTAGAAAGAAAACGGCCACTACTGTAAACAAAATCGAGCACTAGGTTGTTTATCTTGGCAGAACTGGCATGAAAAGCTAATTGCTCCTGAGAATATCTACTGCATAAGTGTTCTAGCTCCAGCACTGTTATTGAACACGTTTTTAGAGCATTAAGCAATGTACCAACAACTGAGGGGTAGTTAAGGCCTGTGGCTTTCACCATTTTAACACTTTCAGCAATCACTAAGGCGTGAAATGTGTTATTTTTTATCCATACAACTTACTATGATTATAATGCACCTGGCATTTTCCATGAATATGGTACACTATGTCTTATGATTTTTTTTAACCATTAGAGGCCATTTTTTCTTTTCTTTTTCCCCAATCAATGCGTTCAGTGCTCTCCCAGATCATTTGTTTTTCTCTAGTATCTAGTTTTAAACAGATCACATTGTTATCAAATGTTGGGATAGGCCAAAATCACAATTTAACTTTTTATTTTAATAAGAGTGTCACAATTTTTATTTATTTATTATTATGATTTTTTTTTTTTTTTTTACAAATGTTACTATTTCTGTAATAGTAGAAAATCAAGCGGTAAAAAGATTTCAGACAGGTTAAATTTTTAGTTACCCGAATGTTGCATGCAATCCTATACAAAATTTCTTACAGTTGTGACACTCAAGAAATAATATTATTTAGACGCTTTATACAACATGAGGTGAAGGCAAGTTAATCTCATTGCATTTTCTTATTTCTTACACAAATTGTAGTGTTGCATTTGCTGAGCTCCACCATTCAAACGTATACCCAAGTTACTATAAGAAAAAATAATTATAATAAATATGATATCATATTAACTGTTTTATTAATATTATATCATATTGTTTTTATTATTTTTCATTGAATTTAATTTTAATTACTTTGTTTTTTTTTAATTTTATTTAATATCTTTAGCCATTCTAGAAAAAATGTGTGTCGGTAATTCTAAGGGGAAAAAAGAAAGAACATATAGTCTTTATAGTCAATACAAATAAATAATACATCAATTATTATCAATTATTTTCTACCTTATTTGTGTAAAGTTTGCTTTTTATACTGCTATTGAAGTGTTCGCAGAAAAAAAAACAATGATGACACATTGTTTTGCAATATTGCAGGAAATGAACCTTGGTGACGAGACACTAAACACAGAACAGCCGAGTGGGGAACTGGCTTGATGTGTTTGAGGTGTGATGGTACGTCTCTCACAGCGCAGTTCCCAGGTCTTGACGTAGTAGTTCGTTATTGTTCGCCTTTTCCACACAGGATGCCACATGGGCCCATGTATTTGTGTCAACGTGGGAAGAGGCAGTTTGGGAATCCTAAGTGGAATCAACAGGAAGAGGATTAGATTCAGTTCTCCCTTTCATGTGCGACACTGAACCCCAGCGCGCATTATATCCGCTTCCGCTGCTCGGGAGACGCCATCTCCAGGCAACAGCCGAGAGACAGTCATGACTGGCAAAGTCCTCAGCTCTTGCCTCCACGACTAAAGGGTGGCCTTTAATAACAGAGCTGTCCCAGAATGCAACTGGAATGTTAATAAAGCTACAGCCACACTGGGAAAAGACTTGGATCTCACTTTACAGCTTGTCAACATACATGGCCCAATTTCGCATCCCATTTAAAAGTTGCAAGGCATTCTGAAACACAGTTTTGTCCTGCCAAGATCGCCTCAACGAGCATGTTAAATTCCCTGGTTGACGTCTTCTCTTCAACACCTGACCTGGGATCAGGTTTCTCTGAGTATGGGAAGGAAACTAAACCAATGTCGATGCCTGACAGTCGCTGGAATGTAAAGTGTCAACGTGTTGTTGCGTCAGCACTTCTCAAGAGAGAGGATGTGCACATGCTCACTGTTTGACAAGAACGTCTGGTGGCCAAAATAAGCCTCCATATTTTCTCGCCGGGAATGACTGTTTTTGGGATGTCTGTGTGAAAGTTACTGGACTGCTTCAGGGAAGAGGTTTAAAAGTGTGCTTGGTCAGGCATTTCAAATGACAGTGCTTCTTTCGCCTGCACTTTGTGTTCTATTTCGGTGTCTGTTCAGTGTGGTTTCCATTTGCTTGTGCTGCAGAAATCTGCAAAACGGTTGTGCACTGAAATGCCCTTTCACTAGGGATGTCACTTAAAGTCATGGGGGCCAGAAAGACACAATTAGAGGGCCACGCTCCTCATAGGTTCTGGGACAACATTCTTCAACAACGGCCCTGCATTCACAAACACAGATAAACACATCAGTGAATAATTCTGTCTTTTAATTGCCATTTGTTATACTAATTCATAATAAATTTATTAATTTTCATGACAATTTAGATATTTTAAATGTATTTATTTATAATTATTTATAATTAATTTCCCACCTAAACTGTCATTTACTGTTATATGAATTTTAACCTTTTTTTTGTTTTAGTTTTTTTTGCAACTCTCATTATTCTCAGTGGTGATTACTGTAATAATTTAAAATGTATTAATCTATCTATATAATCTCATTAATTTCTTGTTTTTTTGTATTAGATATATTATTGTAATGCAATGATTTTTTAATTTAAATGTATAGACATAAAAAGGCAGTGTAAAAATCAGTACCGTAATTTATAAAAGTACCGTAGACTTCATTTTCTTTCAGCAAATCATGTTATTCTTAGATCTTAAGCTGAAATGTGACCCAGAAATGTTTTTGACAGGTTGTAAGATTAAACATATTTACTTAATTCAAGTAAACCTCAAACGGTGCTGTGCAAAATATAAATAAATATATATTTTTTTTCTTTAGAATTTCTTTCTAAACCCAGATTCTTTATTTAATATGTAATTAATTGTTTGTTTACAATATAAAAATGGAATATTGAGTAACACTTTACAATAAAGTTAAATTTGTTAACTACATGAGTTAAGATGAAATAAAAGTGAACAGTACTTTTAAAGCATTCAATAATCTTAGTTAATGTTCAACACATAATAATGCATTTTAAAAATCAAAAGTTGTATTTGTTAACATTACTTAACGCATTGTGAACTAATATGAACAATTAATGAAGAATTGTATTTTTAATTAACATTAACAAAAAATAATAAATACTGTAAAACACATTTTGCGCAATGTTAGTTCATGTTAATGCATAACTAATGTTAGCAAATGTGACCTTATTGTAAAGGGTTACCAAATATTGCAACACAATACATTTTTATTAAATTTTTTTTTTACAATATATTAAAATAAAATATAAATTAAAGGCAGTACAACAATTAATACCGTAATGCAAAAATACTTGCTTTTCATGAAAAAGTTACACTTCAAAAAACCCATAAAGGTTCTAAAAACAAGCTTTATTTTCTTTGAGCAAAATTCATTCAAGACAAACAATCAGTTGTAACCTCAAACTCTGCTGTGCAAAAATACCACTACAAGAAAGCTAGTGTCTTTAAATTTTATTGTGAGTGGCTAAACAAATATTTTAATTGCTCTTCTGAAAGCTTGTAAAAAACACCAAAAGAGGAACAAATACTTGAACTTGAGGATTGAATTGGCAAAGAACAGTTTCAAATGTTTAGCATTTTCTTGCTTTTGGCCTTGATGCTTGTGTATGTGTAAACAACCTTTCCTACAAAGCCGAAGGTCTGTCTTTAACTCCGACATCTCCCATGGCCTTTTCTGCATTGGGGATTTATTTTTCTTCCCACAGAGGAGCAGCCACAGGAAGTTGAACTACTTGTGCAGAAGAGTGCACTTGGGACAATGTACATTAAACGTGCTGGACTGCACAAACACACACACACACACACACACACACAAAACACCAATCAGACACATCATTACCTTCCCAGAGTCGTACGCACTTGACTGGAACAGCCACACTCAGCCCACGGCCTTCACATGCTGGTGCCACACACGTCAGCGCTCCCTCGCCACAGCAAATAGGCACACTCTGCTATATGTTTGGTGTGTATGTGTGTGTGACACCACACATTAACCATTTGTATGTACACAGCTCCACGGCACTGACCCGAGATCATAAACAGAGAAAGAAAGACAGAGTGGGGGAGGAACAAACTCATTAAACTCTGAGATCTGACATGCTAGAAAAACTCTACTACTATACTATATAGGCATACTACTATAACCGAGCAAAATGAAATTAGTGTTTGCGTTTGAAAATTGCCAAAATAATGTTGAGTGGCTGAGTGGCTTTCTCTGTTCAGCGAAATCAAGTTAACTATCAAAGATAGATAGATGGATGGATGGAACAATAGAGATAATTGTAGAACAAATGAATGACCAATGGACAGATGGAAGAACAGAACAATAGAATGATAGAGAAAATGATGGATGGACGGACAAATAGAAAGTATGATAGAACAACAGAACGATAGATAGAACAATAGAACGAACGATGGATGGATGGATGGAACCATAGTTGGATAGATGGATGGACAGAAAGATTGAACAAACAAATGTGATGGAGCCAAGAAATGTTGTATGATTTAATTTTCAATCATATGATCAAATTTTGCTTGTCCCTTCTGGCCAATTACACACACACTCAGAAAAAAGGTACAAAGGTTTTCACTGGGGCGGTACCTTTTCAAACGTTTTTACCTTTTTGTACCTAAAGAGTCCATATTGGTACCTTAAAGGTACATATTAGTACCTAAACGATACAAAAGTGTACCTTTTGAAAAGGTACCGCCCCAGTGACAGCTTTTGTACCTTTTTTTTCTGAGAGTGTAGAATTGTATTGATTCAATAAGAGGTGAACACAACTTGGTGACTGTCTGCTCTGCATTCCTTACAGGAACCAAACGGAAGAGCTTACACTACTGTTATGTGTTGAGCTAAAATTCCATGACAAAATAGCCCCAGTCCCATTCATATTTCACATTGTGAATACACTCGAATAAAATAAATAGAACCTTTGCTCGAGAATTACTCATTTTATTCCCTCCTGGCCACATCGCAAATCACAATGGAAAGTCAGAACAATGCTTGAAATGAGATAGTAGGGTGAGAACGAGTTCTCCTCACTGATAAAATCTAAATTCAATTATTGTTCAATTTGTTTATAGCACAATAACATGACATCTTTAGTGCGCTAATATTACCACCAAGAACCTTGAGTTGTTTATTTTGTTGTTTGTTCCGTTAGTAATTGGTCAAATTCGGCCCATTAAGAGCTAATGTAATTATGACGTTAAGAGCTTTGTGTTGTTCCCCAGCGTGTCAGATCACGGCCGGACCCCACCAGTGACACACTGTTTTCACAACTCACAGAAAACAACACACCCCTGTTTGCCACAAGTCATTTCAGTGGATCGGCACGAACTGAAATTGTTCTTTCAGGGTACTTTCTCCCAGTGTGGTTCTAAAGCCCTCATAACCGTTTGGCAAACTCATGTCTAAACTATTCTCATGAGGACAAATAAAAAGTGAATGCCATGACCGATGATGTGCGATACATCAGGGCAGGTTTCCAAGGTGGATGACTCATGTAGCGGGACATTACAATGTCTGATTCATGCCTCCCTGGGGTGACGCTACGTCCGATATGTCAATGTTATCAAGTTGATACAGTGTTATCACAGTTATTTTAATGAAAGCAGAGGGAAATATATTTTATCCAAGTAGTATCATACTGAAAACAATCACAAAGAGGTAAGTAAAGAGGTGCTCACAGCCGGTGTATCATTAGCTGTCATGTTGTCGGGATATGAACTTCCTGATATGAAGTTGATAGGTGAGCTGTTTGTGTGAGAACAAGGGAAAAGGAAGACTCTACTCATAATGACACAACCTTATAAGAAACTCTATAGAGAGAACAAGATATTCTGTGATATAAGAAACAAACTCATCCTTAAGACAGACATTTCTTTATTTCTGCCTCAAGAGTAAACAAATAAAAATGTTGTGGGATAAAATAGATTCAAATAAGTTTTAAATAAGTCACAATATTATAGCTGCAATTATGAAGAAGGAAGTACAAATTAAAAATATAAAATCACAATAAAGAGACAAAGTTGTAATTGAGACTTTTGTTCTAAGGTTTGGGGCTCTTAGTGTTTCTGAAACTTTTACGCTCACCAAGGCTGAATATATTTGATGAAAAATACAGTAAACACAGTAATATTGTAAAATATTATTACAATTTAAAATAAAATGTTCTGTTTTGATATATTTAAAATGTCATTTATTCCTCTGATAGCAAATCTGAATTTTCAGCATCATTACTCCAGTCTTCAGTGTCACATGATGCTTCAGAAATCACTCTAATATGCTCATTTGCTGCTCAAGAAACATTTCTTATTATTATATGTTGAAAAATGGATGCGCTGCTTAATATTTTTGTGGAAACTGATACTTTTTTTCAGAATTCCTTGAAGTTCAAAAGAACAGCATTTGTTTAAAATAAATATTTTTCCTAACAATGTCCATGTCACTTATGTGTAATAAAAACATTAATTTTATTTAAAAAGAAATAATAATCCAAATTTTCCCAATCCCATTTTTTCTTAAGGGTAGTTTATAGTAAAACATGAAGTCTCATTTGTGGAGTCACAATTACAAGTCACAATCCTGAAATATTAAAAGAAATAAAGTTACCTTGTTTTTGTGGCACCAGGCCTCCATACATCACTGATGTGAAATGAATCACTGAAAAGTCAGGATAAGAAAGGTCAGAGATGGGAAGACAGGATATGAAACCCATGTCTAATGTCAGAAATAACACACTTTAGATTTATGAGGTCTGAAAAGTAAAATGTATGCATAAATTCAATTCATAATTTTACTTCATCCTCTCACTGCAAAGACTGAGAATAAGTGCAACAGGCTGCAGACTTTCTTTGGTGTGCTGTTTGTCTCTGAGGGTTTGGCTCAGCTATCAAACCAGAAATGTCTCTCTTTTAATCCCATGGGTTCCGTTCAGAGGAACAGCATTTGTCTCACATCTGCAATAGACTCCTCTCCCTGTCTATTTTCAGGATTTATACTGGTTTACCATAATTTTATCTTATAATATGGCCAACTGTGCAACTGTGTCTTAGCATCCATGCTCTGAATTCACTGAGGCTATTCCTAGTTCAATACATTCTTATGGTTATGGCATTTATGGTTCCATCAAGAAACTTTAACATCCATGGAACCTTTCCATTAAACAAAAAGTTATTTATAGTGGAAAAAGGTTCTAAAGTGTTCTTTACACTAAGAAGAAATTGTTCTTTTAAGATCTATCACTGAAAGGTTCTTTGGGGAACACAAAATGGCTCTTCTACAACATGACTGTGAAACCTTTATTTTTAAGCGTACAGAAGAAAATGTTTGGAAAACTCACAGTAAACTCGTCAACCCCGCAGATTTCTGCTTTGTAGTTGCTGAAGCTCTGGGTCCGCTGCTCCAGTCTTTGTTTTGGGTACATTGGGCCGAGTCTCTTCCTGCCAACCACACCCAGATTAGCACTGTAATGATACTGATGATAGCCAGACACAAACAAGAGCTTAGACAAAGGTGCGTATCCCAGCATTCCCATCACCTTTTGGTGCCGAAGCATCAATTTTCACTTGGGAATTATTACGCTTTTGTTGTGTTAGTGTTCCTTTCAATTATGAAAGGATAACTAGCGCTATTTAATATACAAAAATAAATATAAGATGAGGAAATGTTTAATAAACAAAGCTCATGTTCCATGTCCCCATCCAGTTTCTTAGGCTGCTATTTTCTAGTTAAAAGGGTTTTGTTGAAGCGACATTGACTACTGTTCCAGCTGTCTTTCCTTAAATGTTTGGCAAGGTCAGTCGCCCACAACTGTTCGTGTTCGTGTTTGTTTTGCCTTTTGGTTTTATGACTTGTGCTTGAATAAGGAATGGTCTGAAGATTGGCAGCCATCTTTCGGTCTTCAGCAATGTGCATATGGGCTAAAGGTCATAGAGCTGTATAATAAAAAAATAAATAAAATTACATTTGCGATCTAAAATTTGCTACAGGATTTTACAAAAGCTTTCATGATAAAACATATGCACATAGTAAACATTTTGGATAGTTTTTTTAAATTGTTGTAGGGGAATCAAACTAAAAATCAGACACTGATTTAATTTCATATTCTACATAACATATATCTAAAATATATATATATATATATATATATATATATATATATATATATATAAATAAATTACAGATTAATTCTCAAAAAAAAGCCTTTCATTTAATTTAAGCTTTTGTTAATTTAATAAACTGATTAGATATAAATCACAGATTTATTATATATAAAATAACAAATGTATTCTCTGCAAACAAGCATTTAATGTAATTTAAGCCTTAAAATTAATCTAATTTTATAGATGATTAGATATTAGATTAGATAACACTAATTAAGGAAATTCTTTTTTAGCAATCAAATGGTTTTTATTAATTTAATAAACTGATTAAATGATTATAAAATGATTAAATGGGTCCAAAACATGCACCCATTAACATATCCTGTACTAAAATGCTGAGAAATGTGCGCTGTCAGCTGTTCTCAGAAACTGATGTGTCATCATTTTCTTTCATAATGAGCTTCTTAAAGTTGTTTACTGTAACATGTGACCTCTGACCACAATCCCAGTTTCTGCAGAAGTGCAGCATGGAGCTTTGGTGTCAGGCACTTGTTACTGGGGAGGACTGTTTTGATTCATTTGAGCTTCTCTCCGCCCTGCTTTGAGAACTGTAAACGTGGACACGGGTCACATCCTGTTGTAATTGCTTTCCCAACATGCAAGTCACTCCTAATTATAAATAGCTTTGATGAGTGAAAGGCATCATTTCCCTTGGAAAAAAATAAAGGAACAGTACTCATAAATAGATGTCTTCTAACAATGCTCAGTACTCGGAAAGCAAGGACACCCAGAGGGTTTTCTCAGTGTCACACTAAAGGACACTGCATTTGTGTCTAATGAAACGAGTTTAACACCTAACAACAACATAGCAGTGACAAAGTCAGTGCACTTTTAACATCAGAGAATCATAATCTCAGAAATAAAACTTGAAACCTACATTCATAAACCTTGACGGTGCAACATTAAAGAATCGAGCTTTTCTTTTGTCTTCCCCTGCCAATCATTTCATCGTCTAGTGAAGGTAATGTAGTGTGTCAGTTGCTTGACCTTTTTTGTCAATATGCTGAAGGACATCCTGGGAACAGACAATAGCCGAGAACAAAGCAAAGCAGCGGTTCCCAAGCTTTCTGTGCCATTGTTCCTCTCACAATAGTACCAGAGCCCACAGGGCCACGACACCTGCGATTCACTCTAAATCCCTTCAAAAAAGCTGTGCCCATTCTGAAGGCCACTGCAGTCAACCCTGGCACAAAGAAAAGAGCATAAGATGATATTAAAGATATTAAAGCATATTAAACATACACTACCTAGTTAGATTAAAGAAAGAAAGAAATTCAAATTCAAATGATCAAAAGTGACCATTTCTATTGACAAAAAAAACTCATCATGTATCAGTTTCCACAGAAATGTTATGCAGCACAACTGTTTCTTGAGCACCAAATCAGAATATTAGAATGATTCTGAAGGATCATGTGACACTGAAGACTGGAGTAATGATGCTGAAAATTCAGCTGCGCATCACAGGAATAAATACAAATTCTAATAATATTTACAATATTAATGTTTTACTGTATTTTTGATTAAATAAATGCAGCCTCGGTGAGCATAAGAGACTTATTTCAAAAATCTTACTGACCCAAGCAATCGGATTGTAGTGTATGAGTTTGATTGCATTACAAAATATTAAATCATGTGACATTTATCTGAACAACGACATGGCATAAGCACACACAAAAAAAAATTCTGTTTAAATGTTTGTGGAGAATGTCCTTAGCTGAGCATGGAATGAATTACACCTGTGTGAACTTAGAAGAAAACTGCCACATTTGTGATGAGTCCCTGCAAAAAATGGCTTTCGTAAACAGAGCATGAGCATTACACCTCCGTTCAACCTTTGATCTTCAAGTATATCAATTTAGCTATCCTTGAAACACGAAACAAATCACCGGCAATGAGACAAGGGCCATTATTGCTGATGCCAAGGTACTTAGGAACACAAATTTATGCTTTCTATGTTCCCACCTAAGCAATTGACCATGTGGAAATAGTGAATCAGACTCCAGTGGCTGTCGAAACATCCTCAATGGCTTCCTATGAGCGGTCGGCCCTTCTGCAAATTCCAGTAAACGAGCATTGTATCTTTTGCCCTCACTGTTAAGAATCGTATTCAGTCAAATCAATCTAGCATGTATATGAAACTGTCACCAGGAAGGATGAGAAAGTTAATTTTCTCCCTCTGTTATTTGCCCTCGTCTTTAGCACTGTGAAAAAGACCCTGCATAGGGACAACCTCATTGGACTTCCCGTTATTGTTTTGCTTGCCAAGATACACTGTTTTTTCCAGGTACCTCCCTCCGTCTTCCAGGCCCCCAGGTACAGACCTTGGGGGGCAGATTTTCATTGTGAGAACAAAAGGTTGAAGAGTCGAGTTCCCATAAAAGAGTAATCACTGCTCTTCTTGACTCTGTGTGCTACTGTGTTTATTCTCGATTCCTGAGCAGTAGCTGAATGAGCAGGAGACTTTTAATCTTCCAGCTCCGGAGGGGCACACAATACTGGGAATCACCAATCCATATTAATTCCCAGGACGGACAGAGTGTGAAAACTACTGCCCCCACTTTTATTTTCACCCTCCTACAGCCGTCCCAGATTATTCTCTTTGAGATTTTCTCTTGTTCAGTGAAAACTGGCTAGGTGTTCCCTCAAAATTGGCCCTGTGGATTTTCAGAAAACTTTTTACCCTCTCTCATTAGTTTATTTAATTTGCATGCCAATAAACCATCACAAGAAAATTCTGTCATTTTTACAGTTTTTCTGAACTAACAAATACCATTCCACTATATTTCATGTAATTATTTACTATATTTGATATGTGGTGGAAAGTACATTTTAAACATTTTCATAATAAAATGGTAGACTCCACTGGTCTAATTTCATGGTTAACATAAGGGTTATTATAATTAACTAAAATTAAAAGAGAAACTAAAATTAAAACCATTTTAAAAATATTTCCGTTACTTGAAATAAAATAAAAATGAACAGAAATAAAGTATACTATAAACTTTTTATGTCCGTTTATGTCGAGTTACCAAGGCATCATCTCTCAGACGTTTAAATAATATTTTCACACTTTTTCATAATTTGATAAAATGACAATGATTTGAAATAATGCACAACAAAATATTCTGTTCATAAGCCATATTTACCTTGATTTTTCTACTTTCTTCATACAACATGTCTCATATTTCAGCATGCTGACACTGCAGAAAAAATAAATAAAAATCACAATAAATAATTCACACAATAAAAAGTTAAATGGTTTATGATTAATGTAACTCTTGCTTAGATTATCATAGTACAAAAATGTAAATAATTTACATTTTATAGAAATATACAAAGTTGATGGATTTTCATATTTTAAGACAGAAAGTCTGAATTTGTGACAAGAATAAAATATTATAAAAAAGAAAATGTTAAATGAATTAAGAACAGCAACAAGAAAGAAAGAAAGAAAGAAAGAAAGAAACAGTACAAAAATAAAATCAAAACATAAAAGGCATCTGAAAAGAAACAAAATATATAATGAAGGCATGGTAAAACATTTCCAAGATCATTCGACAAAAAGAAAAGTAGTCAAAGAAACAGAGAACAATAGGAGGTACATCCGTCAAATCAAACGCTGCATTGCATTATTAAATTTCACTATGATGCTGAGTCCTTCACCCCGGGGGGGATGTATCTTGTGGTAAAAGCTTGAATTTGTTTGCGCCCCATTGTTAGTGCTAGGTGTGCTTTGGGATTCGGAGTTTCTATGGCCCTCTCTGCTGGGTGAGCACATCACCTGTCCAGAAGCTACTGACCCATTACATTGGCCAACTCGGTTTCTACGGTAACGCCTCTGGAATGCCATTGCATTTTTCCTCTAATCCTCTCTCCTAAGAAGAGCTTCAGCTCTGTGATTCCTACAAATCCATGCTATGAAAACAATGTACTCAGCATTCAGGGACGTTAAAGCAGGCATTCAGACTATGGTTTTGTTTTGATTTCAGATTTGAGAAACATTATCGATGATTATTGTAGTCACAATGTATGTAAATTGCCGTACTTTCTCATTTGATAACCAGTGCAAAAGATTATCATGTTCCATTTTTACAAAATGTAAGTCATCCATGGACTATATATCCGCAAACACATTCCTTCAGAAGTTTCAGGACCATTTTTTCCACGTTTTAAATAAAGCTCACTCACCTAACAAAGATTTGCAATGGCTCAGTAAACATTTTCATGGGAAGTTGAATGAACTGGCGTATCTACAAATCACTCACTTAGATGATTGGAGAAAGCACGCAGAGATCCGAGATTAGATAAAACTGCAATGCATTTCACCATAGGTTTGAGAAAAAGCAGCTACCACAAAAAAGCAGCATTTTTGTTTCGGCACCAGTGACCACTCTGTAATTTAGCAAGACTCACCTAAAATAAAATATGAAACTTGCGTTTCATTTCGACAAATTGCTATTGAGGAAAGTTTGTGTGCTGGACCACTAAGTACAAAATACGGCACCGTATTGGCCATAGACACAATACTCTTTTACTGTGGGAGTCGGTTTAAATGTCAAGTAGCTGTATTTGGCATTTATTACTAGAAATCCTTTTATTCTTTGAGTTTACCACAACGCTATGCACTCATCTCGATTCTTATGAAAGATATAAAGTTGACAAAACAGTTTTATTCGTTTTTTAAATGACAAACCCTCCCACATCCTGTTGACAAATCAGCAGATGATGAGAGCCAAACCATGGTAGACAAAATAAGAAAAAATTAGAAACTAGAAACTTAATCAAGACACCAAAATTAGTAATTATACAGTAATTATATTACAGTTTCCAGAATAAGAGTTAACGTTGACTTCTGTTGTTAGAAAACAAAAGTGTGGCTTTTTATCACTGGTGGGGACCACCCTTCAATTGTTTGGCGAATATTTGGCCAACAACGTCATGAAAATTTGCTTTGCAATGTCTATAACTAAGGCATCATTAAAGGTGAAGTGTGTCATATCTTTAATACTGACACAACATTGCACATACATATAAGATTGTCCAATCAATGGCAAATTTGTATTGGCTTTTACGCTGTTAGACAAACATTTTTAAAAATGCTCTTTATTTGAACTTCCTGTTCATCAAAAAATCCTGAAAAAATGTATCAGGGTTTTAACACTAATTAGTAAGCATATCTGAATGATTTCTGAAGGATCATGTGACACTGACGACTTGTGTAACGATGGCTAAAAATGTAGCTTTGTCACCACAGTCATAAATTACATTTAAAAATATACTGAAATAAAAAATGTGTTATTTTAAAATGTAATAATATTTCACAATATTACTGTTTTATTTTTGATCGAATAAATGCAGCCTCGGTGAACATAAAAGACTTCTTTAAAAAAAAATTTTTTTTAATCTTTCCTCATGAATAAAGCACAAATATATTATTTTGCAACAAGAAAATACAAACTAGTGAGGCAAAAACACATTAGTGGAAAAGTAATACAAAAAGAAAAAGCTTGTGTCTGGCCAAATGGGAACATCAACAGTTCACAATACACTGACTTATGAAGTCCATATCTGTGACAGTGGGTGTGTAAATTAATTAAATATCAAATATAGCTATGTAGTTAGCTAGCTAACAACAGAATTGTAAATAATACAACTGGGAGCTGCTGTTATGTGAAGAGTGAGGCAGCTTTAGCTGTTACTGTCACACTGGTGTTAATATGATTACATTTACTTGAATATTACAAATACACTCTAAAGTGTACAGTGGACAATGATTTGTAAAAAAAAAAAAAAAAAAGTTACCCCTCATAAATTACTAAACATTGCACTAGGAAGATAAAGAACTAGCTTGAATCTCAAAGAAAATTCATCAACTCAATTTCATACAGTTTCAAGTATTCTAGTATCTGCTAAGCCATCAAAATAGCAAGACAAACACCAATCATCTCTGCTGTATATTGTCCTGTGAGTATGGAGTTAGTGAAGACCACATGACTGACTGACCTAATTCTGAACATCCTATAGTCAAATCCCTTGTGCTCCAATGGGATTCAGTCTGATAAATGTTTCCCCTTTGTCAACTGTTATTTCTCCGTAGAGCCATGATAACATGGTAATGTTGGTAAACCTTAACATCACAAAAGATTGTGATGATATTCCTTCACCAGATAAGCCTACCTTCAACAAAGGCATCATTTTGGGTAATTACCCATTGATCTAAATTTGATCTTTAAACCTTTTACTGTAAATCCAGCCTCTGAAAAAAAGCACAGAGGAGTCAGGTAAGCCAGATGTGTTAAATAACTGGAAAATCCCTCTGCTGTGAAGTTCAATTGCCCTGGTTCAACAAACATGAATAGACGTACTTGCACTGAAAGTCAATTCAAATTATGTGACTTTGAAGTAATAGTAATACGAATACATAAACTGCAATTTGATATACACCGTTTGTTGAAATGTTGAAAGCATTGACAACACATTCAGATCTTGCATGCAGTATATTAAAATAATAATTTTTAGATATGTGGATTTGAACTTTAATACTTTAAACTGTTTATAATAATAATATTAATTAAGCAGAATGTTCATGCTGCTTTTTACAATATAATGAAAATGAACAATACAGTACTGAAGTCATATGAAAGTTTTGTGAGAAAAACACACTAGAAATGAAAGCCCATATGAACTGAAAATCGATTAATAGCAACCTGGATCTGATAAATGTAGTGTAGGTGTAATTTTATTTTATTATTATTTTTTTTTTAAGTTGTAGTTCACCCCAAAAAAAAAAAATCTGTCATCATTTACTGTCATCAAGTTGTTCCAAACATATATGAATTTATGTCGTCTTCTGAACACAAAATAATATATTTTGAAGGATGTTCAAACAGTTGCATATTATTATTATTATTATTATTTTATTTTTATTTTTTGACCATATTGTGGAAGTCAAAGGGGACTTTAAAATATCTATGTTTATGCTCCAAAAAAAAGAAAGAAAAGTCATACAAAAAGTCAACAAGAAATTGCTTCATAGTGTACCTTCCCTGCAACTTTCTGACTCAACCAGCCATGTTTTTACTGGAATCTGCTGATGGGCCCTGGTGCAGAAATAACATGCATTCTTCCCATCGAGTGAGTAAGAGGGAATGCAATTAGCACGTATTAGAGAGAGTGGAGTAGGGCTGTCAGGTTGCTGGAGAGAGCCCAGAGGCCAACCCTAGTGAAGCCCTTCCTAAAGCATTGCCTATCTGGCTTAAGGAGGCTTTAATGATCTAGATCTAGAGAAATGTGAGACAATATACTGACCTTGGGCCTTTACAATCACATGACATCCATGTACAGATTATGGGTCAATATAGGCTTTAGCTTAGTCAAAGGCTTTAACTTTAAAATCCTGGCATCATGAGACAGAGGGGAACACTTGCACATTTTAAATGGCTGTTGATTTACTGGAAATGACCACGATTATACCCTAATTAAACGTTAAACCCACACAATAAACTTAATTAAGCCTTTTTTCCGATGTTGGAAACAGTTGTGCTGCTTAATATTTTTTTGGAACCTGTGGTACTTTTTTCGGGATTCTTTGGTGATTAAAAAGTTCAAAAGGACAGCATTTATTAAAAATATATACTCTGCCGTTCATTATATATTTATGATGATACATTTTTATTATGTTTTTGACTCTATTTCTAGGTCACTGAAATACATAAATACATTTTTTTTACGTATTAAATTAGAACACAAACACGTTCACTCAGGCTTTTGAGCCCCACTATACCTGATATGTGCTTGACATTCACATTGTAGCTTTCTTTTATCCTTACCTACTAAAGACAGATTTGCCTGCCACGTGGCAGCTGCTCAGAAGTCAGTGTAGAAACTCTGGGAAAGTGGCAGGCATGTTATCACGCTGAGCTGACCTCCGTTTGTTCAGGGTGAAATACTGGACTGAGCTCGGTGGGTTAGGTCTTTATCCTGCTTTTACAGGTTTACAAAATGAAAACAGTGCCTGATATTTTAGACTTTCCGTTCCATTTTTGAGGAATTTTTAAATACCGAGGTCTTGGCCAAACACCTGTGAGCTGGCTCTGTGTTAACACCTTACACTGTATCCATAAAGACATCTGCAAAGCTCAAGTGAGATCTCACATGCATCTACTTTATAAGTGCCAGCATTAAGAGCTAAAACAGAGCTAAAATGTTGTTGCAAGGAAGATTTTCTCTGTTTAAAGGGATAGTTCACCCAAAATTAAAAATATATCATCATTTACTCACCCTCATGTCATTCCAAACCTGTATGTGTTTTTTTATGAACACAACTTGAAGACATGTTCTCCTCTCTGCAACACACACACACACACACACACACACGTTAAACTGAATTAAAGGGGTCATATGATGCTTTTTTAAAGATCATTATTTTGTGTATTTGGTGTAACAGAATATGTTGACATGCTTTAATGTTCAAAAACACATTCTTTTTCAAATACTGTACATTATTGTAGGTCCAATATGCCCCACCTCTCTCAAACGCTTCGTTTTCTACAAAGTCCCTCCTTCCGAGCTGACCCAGTGCATTGTGATTGGCCGAACACCGCAAGCACTCGTCGGAAATGTAATGTCCCTTACCATAATCGCGAGCTTCATCTTTCAAAATAAATGTAAAGACAGAGCCCGAAAGGGGAACAGAGCCTCGTGACAGACACAGTGATGAATATGTGTTTGCAGTACACAAGACACGGTTAAGACAGCTGACTCCACTGTGATGTGTCTCGCTCTCTCTCTCTCTCGCTCTCTCTCTCTCTCTCACGCACGCACGCACGCACACACACAATGCGCAAAACTCCACATTTGAACAGTCAATAGCAAATACTTAAACTAATAACAAAACAGTAGCTGATTCAGAAGCGCCAGATTGTCATCAAAGTCAGAAATACCTCCTCTCCTAGGTTCACGAAACGGTCGTCCATAAAATGCATTGCTGTTCTGTTGTAAGTAATCT
>NW_015505423.1:1191302-1221276 GCF_001515645.1 Sinocyclocheilus grahami | reverse complement strand
TAATAACAAAACAGAAGCTGATTCAGAAGCGCCAGATTGTCATCAAAGTCAGAAATACCTCCTCTCCTAGGTTCACGAAACGGTCGTCCATAAAATGCATTGCTGTTCTGTTGTAAGTAATCTGAAAGATTCCTAAATGCATCTACTTTCAGATGGCCAATTAAAGTGCTTTTGCTTTGCCTAGAAACACGGCTGCTTCAACACTAACTGCGGTTACTGAAACCACGCTTTCTTTCTTTGCGTGAACATTTGGGCAGCATTATGCAAATATTTCCACATAGTGAGGTAGATATGTGGGGGTGTGTTAGAACGAGCCATTTTAGGGGGGGCGTGGCAGAGTCTTAACTTTGATAAAGAATATCTTTTTGGTTTTGAGACTTTAGTCTTTGCAACTTTAGGGATCTTATCTATGCACAATCAGCTTGTAACTCTCCAAAGAGAAAGGAAAACTTGAAATCGCATCATATGACCCCTTTAAGTAAACTGTTTAAGAACACTCAAAAGAATGATTCATTCATGAATCAGATATCTCTACATCTCAAATGAACTTTCATGATTTTAGTGAATAGTAACAATTTATCAAATTGCGCTAAAATGATTTTAAATAACTATTTTTATATTTTTATTTTCTTCATTTTTGAGTTTGACAGCCTCAGTCCTAAATATAATTCATTATATTGAAGGAGTAGAAGCAGAAGAGTAGTAAAAATGACATAATACTCACCTATACCTTTAAGTCTTCCTTTATAATTCCTGCATTTCTAGGCCAGCGTGGTGGTTATATTGCCAGTTGTTTTATAGAATGAATAAGAGAAGTGTGTTTGCTTTGGGTGCAAGATATGTTAGTGCTTAGCGTATTAAATCAATGTTCTTGTTTGCATTTGAAGCAGCTGTATTAAAACAAATGGTTGAATATCGCACGAGGATAAACATGAATAATTACAAAACATCACCATGCTGTAGATACTTTGAAGAGAATTCATCTTCAGTTATGAGGCACATGAAGTGAAGTGTTTGCTTTGATTTCTAAACACAGCTGTTAATCACTGCGAGACTTTCAGTCTGCCTTCCAAAGCTGAACAGTCAGTGTTTTCAAATCTTATATTAGGCTCTTTAAATGTCCTTGCAAAGTGCTTTGAGATGTACAACTCTGATGAAATATGCACATCACTCTTTCTGTGCTCGTAAACGAGATGAGTCTAAGAACAGACAGTATTATTAAAGGGATAGTCCACCCAAAAATGAATATCCTGTCATCCTTTACTCACTAAGAATACTAAGAATGTTGGTAACCAAATGGTTTCGTTCCCATGGACAAAAAATGCAATTGAAATCAATTCTTCAAAATATCTTCTTTCATGTTTCACAGAAGAAATTAAGTTTTGGAACAACATGAGAGTGGAACAACATTTTTGGGTGAACTATTCTTTTAAACTAAAGAATAAAAAGTGCGCTCAGTCATTTTTGTGCAAAGGTTTTACACATAAAGAAACATAGGTTTAAAGTGATGCACACTCACATGAGATGAAGACCCAAGTCATTTTAGTCTTCTAGAAAAGCTGTTTTATTCTCCATAAAACAGGTCTCCGGCTCATGCCTGCCACCATATTGAGATCACATGACCAGCTTGCTGTAACAACAACATGCTTTATATATATCGCTTTCAGAGCTCAAGGCGCTTTAGAAAGCATAAACATCTAAGTACATCTAAACAGAACAAGCAAATCAAACAATATAACAACATATACGATATACAAACCACAGACACAACATAACAACAGAGCCTGAGTCAACTGCATAGTCTGGAGTGATGGATTGGCATGTGACTGACCAGACAGTCCAGTGGAAAAATAAAATGTCCAAACAAACAGTTTTCCCACTGGAACGCTGGAAAAAGTTGCGACGCCGCTCACATGCAACAAACCAAGTATAAACGTCGGGATGTCAAGCGCAGAGCACAAACACACGACGGTCACAGCAGAAGTTAGTAAACAACTTCATGCTTCCACACCAGTAGGTGTCAGTATGAGGTCTAAATCAACTGGGACTGAGAGCACCTTTAAATAACTAGCATGCTTTTTTGCTGAAACTCATTGTTTATGACTCATCATAAGGCCTTCAGGGAGTTTTGTCGTGTGAAGGATTTGTTACTCCCTCTGCCTCTAAGAACAGGGCCGAGCTCCAAGCATAATGTTTCTTGACAGAGTCGGCCAGGACAATGCTGCAGATTTGAGATCCTCACGATTGCCCGCTCTGACCCTGTTCCCAGAAATAAACAAACACACGTGCTCATTGTAAACCGGCCTTAAGCACCTTGCCAAAGACACACACAGTCAGCCACAAAATATTTAGTATCACTGAGATTTAAACATAATTTGTCAGAATGCGAATTTGCTAAACATTCCTTAACGTCTGCTCACGTCACGGAGAGAATTACTCTTCGGAGGGCTGCTAAAGCCTTTAGGACAAAAATAACTTTCCTTTAATCCCTCTCCTGGAAATGCACAAATGCAGTGGTAAAAGATGTTTCTTGCAATGATCTGATTCATGGCAATTTGAAACGTTCTGTGTTTCCACATCAAAAACAAGCGATTGGCCCTTAAGCTCGCTGTCTGGTACGGAAGCTTTGATTGATTCAGAGTTGCCTAGTGACTGACTGGTTTGAATTTGCTGTAAAATCCTATATCCCAAAACGAAGGATTTTCCAGATTTGAAAATAAAAAGTTTTGTGTGCAGAATTCCAGAATTTTTTTTTTTATTCATACACCAGAAAGTCCAAAACATTTCTTGAGCAATGAATCAGCATATTAGAATGATTTCTGAATGTGTCACTGAAGAATGGAGTAATGGATGATGAAAATACAGCTTTGCATCACAGAAATAAATAGCATTTTAAAATATAATAAAACAGAAAACAGGTATTTTATATTGTAAAAATATTTCGCAATATTACTTTTTACAGTAATAAAAAAATCAGCATTGATGAATATAAGAATCTTCTTTCAAACACATACGCTAAACTTTTTCTTTTAATAAATAAAAATTAAATTAATTACATGATACAGAATGACAATTCGTTAATTTACCTGCACATTATTTTTAAAATAATAAACCACACTAAATTAAAACATTAAATTGAGAAAAATCATGACAAGAATAATGCTCTCTCACATTATGCACTTGGTGAGATCTAATTGCTTTGTTTCTCATGACAGTGCGACTGGAACCGTTATTAGATGTCATGTACTTCATAAAAACCCCTCACCGTTAATCTCATGGCCTTGTTTCATCCTCATCATTGATTCAAAGCAGCTTTTAAAAAAAGAGCAGAACAGTGCCACCCAAAAAAAAAACAAATCAGGCCAGGACTAAAGAAGATGCACAGTTTAGACTGTTTGTGAAGCATGTAAACCACAGGTGAAGTTCAAGACAGCCTCCAAACCAGCACAAAAAGAAAGAAGGAAACTACCAGTTAGGGAACAGACACGTGCTATTGTGCTACTTAAAACTAGAAGAGGAGGCGGGTGGGACAGAAAGAGTCTGGAGAGGATTCCCTTCACCACCCATTGAGTCTGTTAATGCTTTTCTCACGAATTAACTAATTTCTCAGAACTCACAAATGAGAACTCCACCTCCAACACAACAGACCTGTAATGAGTAGCATGTGCCTATTGTTTCTTTTCCTCACTCATTAAATGCATTTGACAGCATCGTGCAAGCAGAAGGTAGGCTTTTAGCTATTTAGTCTGGTGCTTGTAAGACAAGAATCACTATTACTATTGTACACACTTAGGGTTAGAGATTTAAACAACCCCCAGAACACCCTAGAAACCACCCAAATTACAACAGAAACCACTTAGCAACACACTAACAACTACTCATAGCACCATAGGAACCATAGAAATAGCCTGGCAACCACTCAGAACACCTTAGTTAGTTGGTTAGTTTTGCACTGAAACTCATTTCCATTAGAATATGTAAAAATCTAGCTGGCAAATTTTTGCATTGACTTTACTGCTTCATTCCCATGACAAGAGATTGGGTCTAATCACAGGTGTGTCTCACAGCTGAGTTGTGTTGCTCATCAAAAAGCACAAACTATTTTGATGGGCTTTTAAATGAAAAAAGGTTCACCTCCAAATATAGAAATGAGTTGATTAAATAATGACGTAGTCCTCTTGTGGTTACCTTCCCTTTTAAGACAATCCGGAGCTGCATGCTCACTTTAAAGAGAGAATATGAGATATTATCACATCCATTAAACTGATGACATCTGTATTTGTGTCAACCTTTTTAAATTTGGTCACTGCTAAAAACTTCAATATCTCTAGGATAAATCTACACTTCGTGCCATCAAAGACGTTTGATGTTCTTTGCCTTGAAACTACATCAAGAGCTTATTACTCCTCTAGTCCTACAATGCACAGGGCCTTTTATAGCAAAAAGCAGTGATTTCATTACACAAGAAAGTAGCAGTATAGCAGCAACTTAGACACTGCTGGCTCGTCCAACAGGCGGTACAGGCAGTCGCCTAGGGCCCCGCGGTTGAGAGGTCAAAGCCACTGGAAGACAAGCCTACAACCTTTAGCCAAAAAGGCATAACGGCTAATGCTAAAGCTTGGTGAAGCGAAGGAGAGCAGAGGCTCTTTTTTTGTTGTTTTTTTTAATGGATGTCAATGGAGGAGAGGCTTCACTATGCTGAACAAACAGTTTTTGTGAGGAAACAGCTTATCATTTAATGAATGGACAGCCTATCGGCTAATCTTCAAACTGTTTGCCGTTAAACAATAGTTTTGGATTGAACTATTTTTATAGTTTACACTGAAAAAAGGCCATTTTATAAAAGAAGTCACAGACTTTTTGCGACAGGTGGGTTTTAGTTTACAGCACTTCTCATTCATTTCTATAGTATCTGTAAACACCGATTGACTGTTGCACAACTTTGAAATTCAATGATGTCATCAAGGCTGTAATGTGATTGGTTATCAAAGCACATGTGATCCAAATTGACTGTTACACTTTCTCTAATGGTAAGTAATACAGACCCTCGAAACTTCTAAAAATAAGACAATCTCAGGCGAGGTTGTCAATTGAATTTCTAGGTGTGTTCGACTTGAAGCGGCACTGCGCAGACCGATCAGTGTATGACATCAAAGTACTGCGAGAGCTATAGAGAGCAGACAGCTCTGCATGTTTTTGAATTGCTCTCGCAGTACTTTAATGTTATACACCGATCTGTCTGTGCAGTGCCGCTTCAAGGCAAACACACCTAGACATTCAATTGACAATCTCGCCCTTCTGACTACATATCTACGGATGACGCACCAGGGCTGTACAGTGCGGCATATATGTCGAACGTCATATAAAGAATTTCTAGATCACTTTCAATTTCCTGTTTTCCCAAAAGAATGTTCCATAGTTATGGGGTCTATCCCATCAGGTGTTGTTGCTTTAATGTGTTTTGCTTCTCCCTGCAAAAACAATAATAGGCTAGTCCATAACATCTGGTGAAAAAAAGTCTGGATGCCTCCTCATACGTATTAACTAGCAAAGTAAAGGAGATTTCTTACAAAATAATTCATAAGTTCTATCCTGTAAATCATTACATGGAAAAAATTCAAAAGTGACATTTCCTCCAGTGGCTCTCTTTGCGATGACTCTGTTGAAACTGTTGTTCATCAACTGCAAAAATAACAGCAAAAACACATTGTAAATAGAAACCTTTGGCCCTCCACAGTGCACGAACACAAATACACACCGGAGCGTTCGCCAAATCTGTTTAGCCAATATGCTATTATTACAGCTTCAACTGAGGGTGCTTAGCATCCTCTAGCACCCTCGTAGGACCGGGCCTGATTTTATCTATCCCACCCATCCTCCCTGCCAAAAATTCAAATTTCGGATTTAACCCACCATCCAGTCTAATGCAAGCTGCAATATAACAAAGAGTGAAAAATTTAAGGGGGTCTGAATACTTTCCGTACCCACTGTATATATATATTATGATCATCAATCTTTAAAAACAATCCTTAAAAACAAGCAGAATAGCCTGCATTTCTAGTCATTTATGCATATTTCTATGTTTATTTTATTTAGTTTTTATGAATAATACATTTATATTTTATTTTATTTATTTGTGTTTCATGTTTATCTATTTACTCAAGGTCACTTGCATGCCTATTTTTATTATTTTTTTAATCTGTTTAATATTTTTACATGCATATGTTGAATTTGTTAAACTAAATATGAATTTACGCTTAAATATTGAAATTGGCATTTTATGTGCTTTCTATTCACTATGTCAAAATGCTATGACAGTTTTTACACTAGTGGGGTCCATTTTCATTATCTAGCCTTGTGCCTCATAACCCTACAGGCCAGCACTGAACTTAGATCACAGTTCTAAATGTTAATCTCTTAATGTTATTGCATTAGATATATATTTTATTTAAAAAAAAAATGCAAAAGTTCATGGTCAGTATGATTCTTTTTTTATTTTATGCCCATAAAGGCTGCTCTTCTTATTATCAATATTGAAAACAGTTGTGCTGCTTAATATTTTTGTGTAAACCATGAAACATTGTTTCATAATTCTTTGATGAATAAAAGGTTTCAAAGAACACTCATTTGAAATTTACATTGTTACACAACATTTCTGTCTTTTGATTAATTTAATGCATCCTTGTTGAATAAAAGTATTAATTAATTTTTACAAATCTTAAAATGTAATAATAATATAACATAACATAACATAATAATACGGTTTAATATTTTGTGATGAAATAACATACCTTTTGATGCTAATGTCAGAATCAGAATCAGAATGAATCAGAATCAGAATCAGAATGAGCTTTATTGCCAGGTATGTTTACACATACGAGGAATTTGTTTTCGTGACAGAAGCTTCCACAGTGTAACAGAATGACAGTGACAGAACAAAAAACACAGATAATAAAAATAAAAATAGAACAAGTAAATAAGGAATAAAAATATATAAATTGACAGTTGTGTGTGCAGGTATATTACAATAGACCGTTTTTTTTTTTGTATGTACAGGTACTGTATATTATGTGCAAATTTGAGGTGTAAGCTGAGTATGAGTGTTAGATAAATAAGTGTATGAGTGAATAAATAGTGTGTGTTCCACGGTTATTGTCAAGTGTTCATGAGATGGATGGCCTGAGGGAAGAAACTGTTCCTGTGTCTGGCCATTCTGGTGCTCAGTGCTCTGTAGCGTCGACCAGATGCAACAGTTCAAAGAGGGAGTGTGCTGGATGTAAGGGATCCAGAGTGATTCTGCCAGCCCTTTTGCTCACTCTGGATAACTACAGTTCTTGGAGAGAAGGGATGGTTCTACCAATGATTCGCTCAGCAGTCCGGACTACCCTCTGAAGTCTTCTGAGGTCAGATTTGGTAGCTGAGCTGAACCAGACAGTTATTGAAGTGCAGAGGACAGATTCAATAATGGCGGAGTAGAACTGTCTCAGCAGCTCCTGTGGCAGGTTGAACTTCCTCAGCTGGCGAAGGAAGTACAACCTCTGCTGGGCCTTTTTCACAATGGAGTCAATGTGAGTGTCCCACTTCAGGTCCTGAGAGATTGTGGTGCCCAGGAACCTGAATGACTCCACTGCAGTCACAGTGCTGTCCATGATGGTGAGTGGGGGGAGTGCAGAGGGGTTTCTCCTGAAGTCCACGGTCATCTCCACAGTTTGGAGCGTGTTGAGCGCCAGGTTGTTGAGACTGCACCAGACAGCCAGCTGCTCGACCTCCTGTCTGTAAGCAGACTCGTCACCGTCCTGAATGAGGCCGATGAGTGTGGTGTCGTCTGCAAACTTCAGGAGCTTGACAGAGGGGTCTTTAGAGGTGCAGTCGTTGGTGTACAGGGAGAAGAGCAGTGGAGAGAGAACACAACCCTGAGGAGCTCCAGTGCTGATCGTACGGGTGCTGGATGTGTATTTTCCCAGCCTCACTAGCTGCTGCCTGTCTGTCAGGAAGCTGTTGATCCACTGACAGACGGAGGTGGGCACGGAGAGCTGAGTTAGTTTGGGCAGGAGGAGGTTTGGGATGATAGTGTTAAAGGCCGAGCTGAAGTCCACGAACAGGATCCTCACATAAGTCCCTGGTCTGTCTAGATGTTGCAGAACATAATGCAGTCCCATGTTTACTGCATCGTCCACAGACCTGTTTGCTCTGTAGGCAAACTGAAGAGGATCCAGCAAGGAGAATGAACGAGCAAAACTCCCGCGGCGAATAGAACGGCTTACAGTTAATGAAGAGCACTTCTAGATCGGGACAACACATCTTCTTTAACATAGTTACATCTGTACACCCCCTCTCATTGATGTAAAAGCATGTCCCGCCGCCGCGCGATTTCGCCGTTGATTCTGCGTCGCGATCTGCTCTGAACAGCTGAAAACCCGGCAGACTCAACGCGCTGTCCGGAATGGCGTCTTTCAGCCAGGTTTCCGTGAAACACAGAGCAGCAGAGTTAGAAAAATGCTTATTTGTCCGGGAGAGCAGAAGGAGTTTGTCTGTTTTGTTGGGTAGAGAGCGGAGGTTCGCCAGATGGACGCTAGGCAACGGCGTTCTGAATCCGCGCTGTCTGAGCTTCACGAGCGTGCCAGCTCGCTTCCCCCGTCTGCGCGTCCTGAAGCGCTTAATCAGCGCCACAGCTCCCCCGACAACAATGTCCAGCAAAACATCCGAATAGTCGAAAACCGGTGAAATATCAGGTGGTGTGTATTTCCGAATGTCCAGCAATTCGTCTCTGGTGAAACTGATTGCAGGGATATAACTAAAGACAGGACAAACTAACAAAAACATAAAAACAACTGCGGAGCACGCCACGGAGGCAGCCATCAGCGTCGGCGCCATAAGGGACACTGATGGATGTAATCTCGTTGTTAACAGGTCTCTTCTACCAGTCTCTCTGAATCATCGGATCTTAATTTAGACATAGAAGCAAACCATGAAGTGACTGAGTTGTGCCGTCATTCGCCTGCAGATTCCTGTAATTATCAAAGCATTATAATCCACATCCTAAACATATCTCACAGCTTATTTTGTGCTCAACACATAGGAAAAGGACAGCGGCCAATGTGTTTTCAGTTCTTGGATCTGTAAACGGAGGTTTTATTTGACATGGAGCCTGGTTCACATATCAAAGGGCCTTAATATGTCCCGTCCCTGTTGTATATTTGTTTCTGTGTTGTTTACAATGAATCATGGACTGGTTGTGTATATTACAATGCTTCCCAGCAGTGGTACAAGTCAGACATTATATTCTAACTATAGCTGCTGTAATATGTGGTCAGACAGTGCTGAATTCAGTGGTCTGTGTTAATAGCAAGAGTAAATGTTTACAGAGCTGGCAGCCGTTGGATGGGTGAGCTATCAAACACAGGCCTGGCTGTAGAGCAGAATGTCTCATCACATGCCATGATTCAGACTTTGCAGTGATGAAACCACATTTTCTGTATGTTTGAATAATGCTCATACTGTATATAAAAAAAGTCTAGGTTGTTCATATGGTCATATAGAAAAAAAATGTTGAGATATATTCATTCATAGAATAATTTAACCTAAAATGAAAATGTATATACACACATTGCTACTGAAAAGTTTGGGATCAATAAGATGTTTCAATGTTTTTTAAAGAAGTTTCTTATGCTCATCGAGGCTGCATTTATTTGATCAAAAATACAGAAAAACAGTAATATTTTGAAATATTACTGCAATATAAAATAACAGCTTTTATTTGAATATAATATACAGCGAAGCTGAATTTAGCTTCCTTACTCCAGTCTTAAGTGTCACATGATCCTTCAGAAATCATTCTAATAATAACAGTTGTGCTGCTTAATATTTAACTGGAACCTGTGATAAGTTTTTCTGGATTCCTTGATGAATAAAAAGTTTGGGGTCTGTAAATTTCTTTCTATCTTTTTTTTTAAAGAGATTAATATACAGCAAGGATGTGTTAAACTGATAAAAAGTGATTGTAAAGACTTTAATTGGTTGAAGTTAAATATTCATTTACAATATGATTTAGGTAACAAATTAAAGGCAGAACAAAATTAAACATTATTAGAAAGAGGACTAAAGAGTTAAAATATACTTTTCCTTACTCATGGATGAACTCTTGTGAAGTGCATTTCCCACAGACGTATCACGGGACTTTCCTGAAAAACATAACTTAATTCAATATGAATATATGTGCACCCTGGACAATATTATTTAAACAATATCTCCCATTGCCTCAGATTCTCAGTTCTCTTAGCACATGTTTTTTGTCATGCAGTGACACTGGACGTAAGAACAAATGCTTTGGGTGAGAAGAGGTGAGGAAAGATACAATTCATGACAAATGCATACATGTAAATTAGTCCACACATTTAGGAAATTGCAGCTTGTCGTGTTGTATGTACACAATTCAAATAGCATGCAAAGTATGCATACTACATATTCCAAATGTAAACTTGCATAAGGGCAAATGCATTATACAAGCTGCAGTTATTTCAAAGCGTTCTGCCTCTGTCTTGAATTATAACGACAAGGATTAATTAATGTGATTTGTGAAGGAGAAAATGTTCTAAAGATATAGCTTGTTCTCCCACCTGTGCCTAGAAATTGCCCTGACACTAAGGAGGATTAAATCTGTTAACAGGTCCTTGCTAAGACCTTGCTAACTTCGGTTAGCAAAGTAAACGTTTTGGAAATGGGAGATACATTCAGTACAGCCATTTAAAATCAATATTAAATCATAATATGAACAGTAATGTCAAGTGTTACCTGCTTATAGCATGCAGATGTGGGTGATTCTTTGGTTAGAGGCACTTTGTTTACTTCTAATCTGAAGAATTCATAAAAAAAAAATATTTTGTTTTTTTTTTTGCAAGAAAAGAAAGTTAGTTACCCAATAGGAAAAGAAAGTTACCCAGTTGAAGAAACCAAATATGTGTTCATGTTTAAGCCATTCAACATGTTACATGAAGGAGTTGGTTGCAGACGTGAAACTGATGCTAGGATGATAAATTGCGCTAAGATCACAAAGAAACTGCTCTAATTTAAAAACACTTCATCACCAAGTATCTGCTATACATCTGTTCTCCCTTTCTGTCTTTGTTTTACAGCACAAATGTTTGGCTTTTTATGTTCTTTTTTTAATAGTCTTGATCACAAATCCATCTGGCAATTACTTCATACATGCTTTAAACAGGGCCATGGAATTTACGATGCAAACTCAAGACATGCACTACATGCACAGTAGTCCATAAAATTCAGATACTACAACATTCCCAGTCTCATTAATTACTGTACTCTTGGTGACATTTTTGCCTTTCTTGCAACTATCATTCTGTGGGATCAATCCAGGTGCTGGAGCTGATTATGGGATACTTTTGTCATACTTTCTCATATGGGATACTTTCTGTAGACTCACAGAAACAGTTTAAGACGCTGGCCTTGTTTCATGTCAGATTGTGGTTTCAGAATAAAATAAGAGACAAATGTCCATGATTCATAGCTGCACACTTTCTATATATCAGTTAAAGTAGCTCTCTACTGTAGCATGCCATGGTTGTGATTTTTTCCAATTTAATGCAAGTTCCTACACAGCCAGAAAGACAATTATATAGACATACAGAGAGATAGACAGACAAAGAGACAGATTGAATGGCAGATAGAACGACAGAAAGATAGATACATGGATTGATAGACAGTCAGATAAACAGATAGATGGAATGATAGAACAACAGAATGATAGATAAAAGGATAGACAGATAGAATGATAGATAGAACCAGAGAATGATAGACAGATAGAATGATAGATAAAACGAGATAATTATAGACAGACAGACAGACAGATAGATAGATAGACAGATATATAGATAGATAGATAGATAGATAGATAGATAGATAGATAGATAGATAGATAGACAGACAATGGGGGTACAGGTTGAGACTAATATATACAGATAAATACAGACAGATACTTGCATTGCAAGTACTTTTCATCTGTTCTCCATCTGTTAGTAATAATATAGAAGCTTTCATGCAGTCACGAAGGAGCCCTTTTCAACAGTGACAATCCAAGAGATGACCGATATTACACAGTGTTATGGGTTTTGCCCACAGCTTTTCCACTGACATCAACAGTATGTTGTTTGCTGGCTCGATAACTCGTAATTGTTTGTTGGTCGCAAATTTAAATAATGGCCTGACCAGGAATATGATCAAATAAAAATGCTCGACTGCTGAATTCTTCAAGCATTTAGTCCAAACCTAAAAGACAATTGCATTAGTGAACATTTATATAATTTGGTTTATCTTGTGCTTTGCCATTTGCTTGAAAGGTCAACTGTGGTCAAACCTACACTGGACAGCCTCATGCCGCAATAATTAAGAAATTATAAAAATCATCATGTACTGAAAATCTTTGTAAATAAGTTGTAAAGTAGAGGAAGACGCAGCTTAGAGGGAAGTAAATGTTTTGGTAAACTCCATCCTGCAAGCTTCCGGAGAGGAGGCCTTTGTCTAATTGAGACAGTTGTACTTGCAGGGTTGCCCTGGCTGTTTTCCCGAGATAGAGGAAGAGCTCTCCTCTAAGTCCCAGTTACAGGTCATTAGTCTGGATCGGCACCCAGCTCCATAGCATGAGAGACTGACAGCTTAATCCTGCCCGAGCCTTTTGTTTTGTGCACCATGTTACTCTTTCATAGATGACTGAGTCACCCTTGCCTGGAGATTAAGAAATTTCTTTAACAATTTAAACAAGTGTCAGATTTACTACTGTCCTCAATTTAGACACTACCGGCAGAGCACAATAGGCCTGAATACTCTGTTTTAAGTTGATCTGTGAAGTGACCTAATGATCACGTCAGTGTAAATGAGTTCCAGAAGAGATAAATTATAATTTGAGTTAACCTATAATCTTTTTTTGACAAACAATAATTTACAAGAAACGAGAACAGCAGGACAGTGACGCAGAAGAGACGTCATGCATTAGTAGTCATGTAAAAAAGTCGATTTTTTTTTTTCTTGTTTTTACTTCATCTGTACAGTAGGCAGCAAAAGCCATTTCTAAGCACAAAATACACATTGCTAAATTATGGATGTGTAAATTAATTTTTACCTGGATCATGGACTTCCAAATGTGTGTCTGTTTATTGTCAACCATTTTGAAGGACCAGAACATCTGCATGCTGGTTTAAGAGATGGAGATTAAATAGCTTGCAACTGGTTGAAATCACACATTTTTTTTGTTAAAATCATGTGGAAATAAAAGCAGCAATATATCTTTTCTGTATTGTGAAATGAATTTTCAAAAAAAAATAAAATAAAATGTAGGCTGGGACTTGGGTCTATCTACTGGTTGTTGATTGGATGGCAGATCTGAATGCGAGTTTGCAGTCGATTGTAAGAAAGGGGAGGGGTTTATGCAGACCAGATGATTGGAGAAGTCTGGCATACATCACCAGAGATAAGTCTGTCATTTCACCATGAAGATTGAGTTATGAGACTTTGATTAAAACCTAGAAGGTTAAAAAAAATTAAACATACGCATGGACGAATTGTTCACAATAATGTCATTAACATACATTCGGAAGGGTGAATTTTCATTTCATGCCAACTTTAAGAAAAAAAAATTATGATCATGAGAAAAATATAATGCATTATCTTTTAGGGCTTCCTTACAGCTACTTGTTACCAGGTGATTTTTTTAATCAGTTGCTTCCTATACTATCCTTACATATGCATATGACAGTTTTTCATAAGCTGACTTGCAAAAATAATGATCTGCATTTAGTCATATACATATCACTGATGAAGCTCCATACAGTGTATGAGTACAGAGGTGTCCAGTAAACAGTCTAACCCTGGCATTTCACCACCAAATTATTCATAATCTGATTTCTGGATTAATAAATTCAGCATTAGCCTAACAAGCAAGAGATTCAATAGCACAGACGGACCATTTTTTGTTGTTGGTGTTGCTCTATGCACTTGACAACGGATTACCAACACTGGCTATTTCACTATTCGGGTGCGATAAGACATATTAGCATCAAAAATAAACTTGGACAAAATGGTTTTCAGGCCTCTGTTGGACTTTTCACTGATGAAAACAACTAACTAGTTTGTTGGAAGAGTTAATGACCTATAACATGGACATGAAAGAAGCACTGTTTGATCAAGCCATTTCCAAGTGATTTGGCCACGTTTCAGTAGCTTCAAATAATCTGGATCATTATGGTCAATCATGTCTGTTCTGTCATCAGCATTGAACACTGTATCCAGAGAGAAGTTTGCTCATCCTACCCGGGTTGCGCAAAGGAATCGGAACAAAAGTAGCACATGATTTTTCGCCTGGGAAAATGTGAAGAGCTCACTGAGCACTGGGGCTTTTATACGGACTCTTTTGGGGGCCTCTACTGCTGGATGTGCTGCCAAAAAACTGGAATAAAAAGCTCATTCTGCCTCTCACAAACAAATGTGGAGGGCCTCCTCTTTCCTCCGAGCCGCTTTAAAGCCTGGCAAATCAAAGTATTTTGCTTTATGAAAAGGCATCAGACTCCAAAGCATGTTTGGCTTCGGGGAGGATGGTTAAAGTTATTAACCAGGCTAATGTGCTGGTAAGTAAATTCCCTTCAAGAAGCGCTTGGGCATGAAAAAATGTGAGTAATTTAGCATGATTTTATTGTTGAATTTGCAGTAAAACCAAGCCATATTGCATCTGACACCTTGCCCTATCTCAGAAAAGCCGAAAGCAAATCAATCTAAAACATAATATATTTGATCTAATACAAAGCAACAATCTCTTCCATATTAAAATAAATATACAGGCTTTGACAATATTGTTCAGAAAGAACTGAATGACATTACAAAAACTATACTTCACGAAGTTGTAAAAGCTTTGAGAATCATGGCAACTGATTCCAGAGTAAATCACGGCTGTTAAAGTGACATTTATCTTCATGCTAAAATTTTATATAAATTATCACAGCCGGACACATATAGAATAAATAATCTAGGTTTTAAAGGGGCATAATAAGTGGTCTAATTGTTAATGAACGCTATGACCTGCAATATTTGTTCATGGAATTCACCTCTGCTGGAGCGAGACGTCTGGCTTCATAGAAGAGCTACAAAAGACTAAACAGATATTAGACTGACATTGACCTGTCAATTACCACAAGCACACTCTGAACTTCTCTGAAAAAGCCTTTTTGTTTCTGCATACCGAGAAGGTAACACATCTGGCTTTTCTGTTTCCTAAATACATAAAATATACTTTCCGTACCCACTGTATATATATATATATATATACACCTTGATTTTTCTTTGTTTTCTTCACACATAATGTCATCTCAAGCATGCTCTTCTGCTCTTCATATGTATTTAAAACTTGAAAAAAACTATAAATGTTGGTTGTGAGACATATAAAATATAAATAATAATATATCTAAATAAAATATTGAATACTTTTTTATAATATATTCGACACATTTATAATAATAAAATGTTTTAATATACATCTAAACCATTTTTATGTTAATAATAATATATATGTATACACACACACACACACTGTCTCTCTCTACAGAAGTAAACACTGAGTAGGGACCCTTGCAAATCAGTGCAGAGCTACTGGCTCTTTTTCAGAACAGGTTGCAGAGGTGCTGATAAAGGCCGGCATGCACGACTCCCATAGGCCTGTGTTCAGCCACTTGTAAAGCCCTGTCAGCCGGACATGCCATTCAGACTGGCATGCTAATTGAAAACAGCACCATTTGCCGGTTCCTAGATTTTAGCCCCCTCCAGAAGTCCAACAGCACATGCTGTAATACGCTAACAACCTGAGAATAGCATTGTTAGGTACTGTATGCAGTAAACTTGTACTTTATACCCAATTAAGAATTTTAATAAATAGAACCTTGGTGAATTCCCCAACCTCACAATATTCCATTAAAGTCTATTGTATGTGACAGGTAGAGGGAATGAATGCAGAACGTATTTGCCAGTACCCCATTTCTTTTAACAGTCTGATTATTTATTGCTCTTGCTTAAATGCTACCGAGGTCTGCCAGCACATTGCACCTTTTTGCCTATCCAAACTGGAAAGTGACACTAGAATTCCATTTCCGAAAATAACCATTACTCTTCATTCCAGCAATGCAGCATATATTACAAATGCAATTACGACAACCTCCCTGGTGCCTGTGAAATAATGATGCTATATAAAATAATCTTTGTAATTGCCTTATGGGGCCTTTTTGTGAATCGTATTGTCATGCATACATGGCATCCACCCATTTCTGCAAATTCTCTCTGTTTCTTTTCGTTTTTATGGCCTGTTTTGTAATCACTTTGAGATATGACAGAGGCATACATGTCTAAACTACACATATGTCATAATTGATTCACATTTGTGAGCAGATTAATGAAGAATGTCGACAAAGGGGGTTTTCTTACAGGCATAGTTCAATTAAAAATGATTTACTCACCATCATGTTGTTCCAAACCTGTATGATGTTCTTTCTTCTGCAGAAGACAAAAATGAGAGATTTTGAACAATAACTGTTATTCCACGCAATGAAAGTCAGCAGAGTCCAATGTTGTTGTTCTTCAAAATATATTCTTTTGTGTTCTGCAGAAGAAAGAAAAATCATACAGGTTTGGAATAACATATGGGTGAATTGTAATTTTGGGTGAACTATATCTCTAAGTATAACAACAGATGATTTACAACACTTAAAACAGCCAACCATAGTGTTTTTTTTTGTTTGTTTGTTTTTTTGGTCACTTTATTTTAAGGTACGGTTCCTGCTATTAACAAACCATACACTATGACTTTTGCCTCAATAAACTCCTAATATGCTGCTTATTAATAGTTAGTAAAAATAGTTGTTAAGTTTAGGTATTGGGTAGGATTAGGGATGTAGAATATGGTCACACAGAACATGTGCTTTACGTACTAATAAACAGCCAATATGTTAATAATAGGCATGCTAATAAGCAACTAGTTAATAGTGAGAATTGGTCCTTATACTAAAGTGTTACCTTTTTTTGGCATGCCACATGATTCTAGAAATTGTAAAATACTTCACATATTTAACAATGTATGTTTTATTTACATCTTTTTTTTTATATGAATTTGTGCATCTAATGATGACATAGTTCTTATGCCATAAGTGTTTTGTTGGTGCTTGCAATACAAAAGGTTTGAGAATTACTGATCTAAACAACTCTGAGATTATCTGAAAGCATAAACAGGTAAACACTGAGCCATACTGTACGTTGGTGGCTGACTAAATACTTTTTTGCCCCACTGTATGTCATTATTCAAATGTTCAGTTGTGCCGCTCCAAGTCTAGTTTGGTTTGTTTGCCTCTTTCAACGAACAAACTAATTCAATTTGTATTGGTTTATAAAGGTAGCATTTTCAGATTTACAATAAACTTTTTTTTCTTTCATCTGGGGACTGCAGTTTAAATTTCATCTCATCACACACAAACACATGTTGTCGCTCAGCTTGTTCAGTGTTTAAAACCATTGCATTCCTCAAACTTCCCTCAGTGCATCCACACTGATGGTGCTGGGGAGTTGTAATGCTTTTCTTTACCCATTATTTCTATCATGTGACACATGGGAACAGGTTTTACAGCTGTGGAATAAATGTATTTCCTGTTAAAGGTTGTTGGGTTTGAAAATGTAAAAAATCAGCTCTCTTAGCTCAGGTGGAGAAAATTCTGTTGGTGCTGGTGTTCTCAAAGTGTTGATGACATAGTCATCCAAAAATGGGCTGTTGTTATTTCAATTATGTCACCCATGTTGGATCTACACGAAAGATCCATATAGGGTTCAGAAACGTAACCTTTATCTGGACCTTTGCAGAACTAAATGAGCCATATACAAGCAAACAATGCATTCTTTTGCCTGATTAGACTGTCTGGTAAATGTAAGGACATTTTAGTACACTTTTTAAAATTATTTGACTTAAAAATGTATTGAGCTATTTAAACAGTGTTGCACAGTATGATTGCAACAAAAATATAAAGAAATATTTATTGAGTAACAAATCAGCATATTTGAATAATTTCTAAAGGATCATGTGACACTGAAGACTGAATGAAGTAATGGCTTTTGCAAATTCAGATTTGGCCTCACAGGAATTAATTACATTTTAAAATATATTAAAATAAACAAACAGTTATTTTACATTGCAATAATATTACTGTTTTATATATAATGTAAATATGTATATTAGGTTACAAAAATTGTGATTTGAAATTATTATTTTTCAAGCACTGGATTTTGCATATGCATTCGACATGAACATAAAATATATTTTTTGTTTGTGTGTTGTTGTTTTTTTTTTTTCAAACTGACTGAATCGAGAGATCTTCTTGGCCAGCATAAAAGAACTAAAGAGCTGACATTCAACATTTCAATGTAAACTGTAACCCTGCATTTAATGAAGGGTATCATTTTAGGTCAACAAGTCTGGTTAAAAGACAAGCTTATATCCCAGATGATGCCGATTCATTCTGTGATTTGTGGTTATTTGTGATTTGTAAATCAATGTTGTGGTTAGCGCTACAGGAAATGCTAGAAGCTCAAAACCTCCATTGGCTCATTCCTCAGGGGAGGTTTGAGCCCTCAGCCTTTTATTAAGGTATAAACAATACCATCAAACCACAATAAGCAACCATTGGAAGACCACATACAATGTCAAATACTTTCATTTAATATTCCATCCTTCAGCAAAAACCTACATGACTTCCTGAGTTTAACCAACTTTTGATAGAGATTTCTTAGAGCACTCATTTGTTCTGTTGTGTTATTGTACAACCTCTTCAGGTTGAGGGTATGTTAGGATTTTATGTTTAAAGAACATTCAAGAGTTATTCACTCTCTGGCCCAATGACTTCCATTGTCTTGGGCCACAGTGGCTTGCTGACAAAGCACTTGTCGAAGAAAAAAGCCCTCAGTCAAGCAGCTGCAGCCCTGCACAGAGGAAGCAGTTCACCTTTCATTCCCCTCCTGGGAGAACGTTCTCCAGGAGGCAAGAGCATGGCAGGAAATCCTCGCACACTGCCACTCTCTCCCAATCTAGCCATTTCCAGCCGTCTGGGCCTCGGAGTTGACGAGCTGAAGTCAAATGAATCTGTCATCAGTTCCCTGAGCTGCGAGGCAGCAGCTACAATACAATCTCTAAAAAACATCTCATAATTGCCTGCAGACGCCAGCAGGGCTTAAGTACCAAGGCATCCCTGGGTGGTTAACATTTAGCATACGTCTCAGTAATTTTCAGAACGTTCACAATTGCCTAATGCCCACTGAAAAGTCTGGTCGACAAGCATGGGAAGTGATTCATTCTGTTATGGTGATCTTGGTATTCAATCACCACATAGATTTTGTTTTTTGAAGGGCAACTGGCAAGGAATTTGTTCTTCCAACTAGTGAATCATAAACCTATTAAAACAAGCGTGGCCTGTTTCTCCATGATGAACAGGATGAGGCAGAATAAGTGGGCGTTTGAACAGGATAGGCTTCCACAAACAATCATCTGAAGTGGGCACTCATTTAAAACTTCTATGAGTTTCTTCTGCTCTATACAAATGCTTCCAGAGACAATAGTTTTACTCTGACAGCTTTCTGCTTGGGTCGCATATGTGACCCTGGACAACAAAACCAGTCATAAGTGTCAATTTTTTCAAAATTGAGATTTGTACAACATATGAAAGCTGTATACATAAGCTTTCCGTTGATGTATGGTTTGTTAGGATCGGACAAAATTTGGCTGAGATACAACTATTTGAATATCTGAAATCTGAGGGTGCAAAAAAAATCTAAATACTGAGAAAATCGCCTTCAAAGTTGTCCAAATGAAGTTCTTAGCAATGCATATTACTGATCAAAAATTAAGTTTTAATATATTTATGGTAGAAAATTGACAAAATATCTTCATGGAACATGACCTTTCCTTAAAGGGATACTCCACCCCAAAATTAAAATGTTGTCATTAATCACATACCCCCATGTTGTTCCAAACCCCTAAAAGCTTTGTTCGTCTTCGGAACACAATTTAAGATATTTTGGATGAAAACCGGGAGGCTTGTGGCTGTCCGATTGACTGCCAAGTAACTTACACTGTCAAGGTCCAGAAAAGTATGAAAGACATCGTCAGAATAGTCCATCTGCCATCAGTGGTTCAACTGTAACATTATGAAGCGACGAGAATACTTTCTGTATGCGAAGAAAACTAAAATAACGACTTTATTCAACAATTCGTCTCCTCTGTGTCTCTCCATTTTGGAGAATATCCGCTGAACGCAAGCAGCGTACGCTATTCTGTGTCAGCCGCGCTGCACGGATGCGCTGTTTTCGTTCAAATCAAAGCGTAAATACACGTAGAAAACAAATCCTTGTGTCACGGCTGACACAGAATAGCGTACGCTGCTTGCGTTCAGGGGAAAGGGGAAGGGCTAAGGGGTAGAATTGGGATTGGGCCATACTCTTTGCTTGGCATCATGTGACATCTGGAAGCCATGGGGTCCCTTCAGATTAACCTCAGTCAGAACTGGACCCATCTCGGTTATCACACCTTTTATTTGGGCCAAAGGTCAGATGAGCTAGAAGAAAGCAGCAGTTTAGTCTCACACTCTTTCTATGCAAGCTTTAACCCCCGTTTCCTTCATCCTCCCTTTCTTTAGACAGGAAGAGGAGCGAGTGACTAAGGTCGGGAGGGGGTGTCTTCCTTTTCGTAAAGACATGCGGCCATCCCTCCCTTTCCACCACTCTAGGCACCAAGTCACCAAGGAGTTGACCACATTCACTCCGTCATCTAAAATGTGGTCACTGAATTAGTGGAAATTATTTATTTCCCATGTTTAATGCTGGAATCACATCAGCTGTTACTGGGGGAAACAAATGTCTACAATAAACTAATGAAATGTATAATTCTGTAAAAAAATAATGAGACCTCATAATTCTAAAATTAAATAAATATAAAACATGGTAATATAAAATTAAATTCTATAATTCCATAATAAAATATAAAATACAACAATAAACTAATGGAATCTAGAATTCATTATAGATCTCATTAAGATATCATAATTCTAAAATAAAATAAATTCAATTAAATATAAAATATGATCATATAAAACGAAATACAATTCTATAATTCTATAATAAAGAATAATATAAAATGCAACAATAAACAATAAAAATAACTAAATCTATAATTCTATAATAAAAATCAAATCAAATCAAATATAATGACCATGATGAAAATATAATGGCCAGCTTTACTTATCGAATTTTTAATCATCATATTCCGAAACACGGGGTGGATATACTTTCGGACTCTGGGTGTAATACTCAGCTGTCTGGAATGCAAAATCCCTTTAAACACTCCATGAAATAACTAAATTACTTGTGTACATAACTGGTTGATTACAGTGGAGCCAGTGCAGTGTTTATTTTCTGATTCTGGTAAGTAAACATAGAATGGGCAAATGTGTAGAGGGCCAGTTGCAATGGTCTACATGGGTATTCAGTGATCAAAAGGGCAAGACAAAAAAAAATGGAACATAATCCCAGAGAGACACTTGATTTCCATTGCATTTCCTTCAGTATCCTAGGGGAACTGCAAAACTGCTAGCATGGGGCATGAATGAACATTCTTCAAGAGTAGGTTGCAAAAGAGTGTCCCTTAAAATGGTTGTAAATAGACTCTTAAGCTTCTTACAAAATAATGTAAGACATAACCTATGAAAGTTATGTTTCTCTACTCCTAGGATGAACTGTGCAGATGCGTCAATACTTTCAGGGACTCAAACAAGAGCTAAAACTAAGTTAAATCTGAAGGTCTCACGTCACACTGCCCTCTACTGGCCGTCACAGGAATTGTAAGATGCAATGATGGGGCAAAAATCTGAGGCAATTACCAGGGTACATTGCGTATATGTGCTCTTACTGAAAGAGGCTGACCGTGACCATAATTAGGGCAAAATGACACTGAATGGAGATGAAAACCATAAGTCTATAAAGCATCTCATTAATGTCAACAGTTATACAAAAACAAGCATTAGATCATCTTCAAAATGTCTAGTCTGACCTTTTTTGCAGCATCTCATTCTTATTACAGTGATCATGTGGTGTCTAAAATTAAATCTTGGCCAATGTTTTGGCCAGTGCACGTTAGTGAGATAACCGAGTTGGGATGACTACAATGTTTAGATGCACGCAGGCCCAATAACACCCTTAATTCCTTCCATTCTGTATCACACATTTCAGATGAGGGTGGCCATGAGAACAAGACAAACCCATAGTAACTGATAAATCTTGCACAGTTACATTAGCACCAATGTGTTGTAATCAGATATATATATTCTGAGGCAATCATCAGGGTACATTGCATATATGTGCTCTTACACTGAAAGATATATATATATATATATACATTATATTATTATTATTTTTTTTCATTTATTTTTCATATACACATATGGATATACATATTAATGTGTGTGTGTGTGTTTGTGTGCGCGTGCGTGCGTTTTTGTGACAAATGAGGACATAAATTTGTATAATGACAAAGGTATGACGTAGGTATTATAAGGAGAAGGGGACTTTTCAGGACATTACCCCATGTCCCCACTTTTCAACACGCTTATAATCACACAGAATGGAGTGTATTGAAAATCTGAAATAGCAGAAAGTTTCCTGTGAGGGGTAGGTTTAGGGTTAGGGTTGGTGTAGGGCAATAGAATATACGGTCTGTACAGTATAAAAACCATTACGCCTATGGGATGTCCCCACTTTTCACAAAAACAAACCTGTGTGTGTGTGTGTGTGTGTGTGTGTGTGAGTGAAATGGGTATTATGTAATAATTACTGTCCACAGCAAACATCAGGGATAAAAACACATTAAATGCTCGCCACTGACAATATCATCATGGTAATGACATGTAATCAGTGTCATGCTTTTGTTATTTGCTTAAAAAGGTCAGACAAAAAACTGTCCCACCCTTGCAATGCTAATCATCAAACTGGCAAGGATTTCCAGGAATTGAGCTAAATACTCTTTTTGTAAGGCTACATCTTAGGCTAAATCTAACATCTGTTGGCAGTTACTCCGATTGTGTAGCATGGTTACATCACACACAAAAATATTACAAAAAATAAATAAAACAATAAAAAACAACCTTGAAGTTTATACAAAACATTGCATAAAATAACATTTTAATTAATGGAAACCCATATTTCGGTTTCAACGTGAAATATGTAAAAACAGCAAAGAAAACAGCAGTCTTTAAGTGAGCAGGCCACTTTAAAGCACCCAAGTCAAATATAAATGACACCAAGATGATTTTATGTTAGGGAATGTAGGGATATAAAAATTCTCAACATTTCTCTAAAAGAAACACTGTGGTTGACCACATTCAATTGAATTATTAAAGGGACGTTTAAATGCTTGTAATGGAACATTTTCCCATTTGCTTCATAATGAGAAATACTTTCTCTAAACCAATGCTGGCCTTGACAAATAGCAATTCCAGATTTGCTCAGGTCATGAGCAAGGCCGCATTAACCATTGTGCTAGGCGAGGCTGAAGCCCCGGTGCCCGAGCAAGAATGGGGCTCATGATTGGCTAAGGAGTAGATTGACGGACATCGGTAGCGGCGATTGCCAAAGCTCCACCACGCCCCTCACTTTTTGGTGCTATTTAGTGAAGTTTTTCCGTAAATTCCATGCATATCATCAAAGATTAAAACGTCACATTTGAATTTGGTTTTGAACGACCCGTGCACATATCTCCTATCAGGTCATCGCTGCGTCTAATATCTGTATTCACCTCTCTTCACTTCGTTCTGGTGTAATCTAGAAATGGTCATGCAAAGAACAATCTTCGATAAGTAAAAATGTTTATTTAACTATTTAAAAATAAATAAATAAATAGTGAGAGAGGGGAAAACATGAGTTAGTCACTAAAATCCACAGTTTATTTTACTAAAACTGATGATGGAGTGGGAGTTGTGGAACAGCAAATGGACTGGACATATGGAGCAGTTAAATACAGTGTCATCGTCCCCACAGATTTTAGGTTAGTTTGATTATTATCTTGATGGATGTATATTGCTTTTTGTGTTTGAACAAACTCTATAGGCTTAGTAGGCTATATTCGCTTATGGGGTGAGCAATTCCTTTAACGCGTCATGATGTAAGCTTTTCATTTAAACGCATTTTAAGCATTGTGGTTTAAAGACTAATATAACTGTTCAAGGACATTAAACAGTGGGGCCGAATCATTTTGGCAAATGCGCGCATTAAGACGGTTTCTGATTTGCGCTGAGCGTAATTGCTCTTAGGCAAGGCAAGGCAAGGCAAGTTTATTTGTATAGCACATTTCATACACAATGGTAATTGGAAACAAAACCTCTAATTCTTGCAATGTTTTTGAGATGATAGTATGCTGATTTAGTTACAGCTTTGACATGACTACTGAAACTAAGGTCTGTCTCCAGAATCACACCAAGATTCCTGACTTGATTTTTAGTTGTTAGACCCCTAGAGTCAAGGTATGCATTCACCTTGAGAACTTCATCTTTGTTTCCAAATGCAATGACTTCGGTTTTTTCTTTGTTTAACTGAAGAAAGTTCTCGCACATCCAACTGTTAATTTCATCAATGCATTGGCAGAGGGAGTCAATGGGGCTGTAGTCATTTGGAGATAAGGCTAGGTAAATCTGGGTATCATCTGCATAGCTGTGATAGGCGATTTGGTTCTTTCTCATTATTTGACTTAGTGGGAGCATATACAGGCTAAACAAGAGCGGTGCAAGAATTGAGCCTTGTGGGACTCCGCATGTCATGGACGTCCACTTAGACTTATGCTCTCCTATACTCACATAATAACCTCTCCCTTCTAAGTATGACCTGAACCCTTTAATTACCATGCCAGAAAGGCCGACCAAGTTTTCCAGTCTCTCTAGTAGTATGTTATGATCGACAGTATCAAACGCAGCACTGAGATCTAGTAGTACCAGCACTGATATTTTGCCAGATTCAGAATTTAAGCGAATATCATTTATTATCTTAATGAGTGCTGTCTCTGTGCTGTGATGCGGTCGAAAACCAGATTGAAAATTGTCCAGGTATCCATTTGAGTTTAAGTATTTGTTCAGCTGATTAAAGACTACCTTTTCAATAATCTTTCCTATAAAAGGAAGATTTGATATTGGTCTATAGTTGCTCAATATGGTGTTATCAAGATTTCTCTTTTTCTTACAGTGCCTGACTAAACTAAGAGTTATTTTTCGCGCCTTGTGTTTAAACGTTCGAATACACATAGTTATGTGTCAAAATGCCTGTCCCATCGTCAGCACAGTAATTTGTGTCTTAAATGAACGTTAATAGTTAAAGATGCATGTGCACTAGTTGGCTATATGAGATCCTGGCATTATATGATAAGATTTTAAAGGGATATTAACCCAAAAATTAAAATACTGTCATCATTTACTCAGTTTCAAGTTGTTCTGAACCTGTATGAATTTCTTTGTTCTCCTCAACATAAAAAAATATATTTTCAAGAATATTCGTAACCACCAGAAAGTTTATGGTCCCTGTTGACTCCAGTAGTGTTTTTTTTTTTTTTTGGAAAATGGAAGTCATGGGGGCACAGAAACTGTTTGGTTACCAGTATTGTTCCAAATATATACTTTTGCGTTCAACAGTAGAAGGAAACTCATAAAGGTTTAGAACAACAACATAACTTACATTTTTGGTGAACTATTCCTCCAAAGCAGCCTAATATAGCTGTTGTTGCCATTTGTGTCAATAATGTAAATTAAACATTAGAAAGAAAATCACTCACTGTCTTTGACCGAATCACTTTTATAAAATAAATAAGAATGTATATTGAATTTATACAGTGAAGACTATTCAGTCTATTTGCAGTCTAGTCTATTTAATATTTCTTATTCAGCTCTTTAAGTGAGCTGTAGGTTGTAGGTCGATTTCTTTGTTCTATTGTAATTCATGACTGTTTACTTGTCTTCAGTAAGTTTGTTGTTGTTATTTTGTGATTTTAGAATTGACAACAAGAATTACAAAATTATACATATCCATATGTATCCATAATACAATGCATCAAAAATTTTGATTGGATAAAAATCCTATTTTAAACTATATATCATTATTGTGATGGGGGGTCCTGCAGTAAGTCATAGCCCCGGGGGCCCAGTGAGGTCTTAATGCGGCCCTGGTCATGAGGAACTTTTACAAAACAACACTGAATTTTAGCCTACCTGTATTGAGTTCAACTGCGGCATATCAGATGTCAAATCAGATGTTTAGTGGTTCCAAAAAGTCCTTGGCTCCTAAAGTCACACTGAAAAAATAAACAAATAAAAAGATTGTCACTGCATTGGATTTATAAAAATGGGCAAACATGAGCACAATTTAAAAAAAGAAAATAAGTAAAAATAAAAAACTGCAAGCTAATGCAAATATTTAATCAGTCAATCACATGACAGCAACAATTAATTTAGGCATGTAGACATGGTCAAGGATCTGCTAAAGTTCAAACCAAATGGCGATGATTGTTGGTGCCAGACAGGCTGGTTTGAATATTTCAGAAATTGCTGATCTACATGGATTTTTATGCACAACCTGGTCTGGTTGGGTATAAATTCTGGTGGTGGTTATGATGATTGTGTAATGGTGAGGGAGATATTTCTTGCCACGCTTTGGGCCAAAAAAAATCAGAAATTCTGAGAAAATGCCTGGCATCATTTGTTTGCAGTTGCCACTTGGTCTGATATTTTATGCAATGACATTCTTAAACTTTCAAGTCATACTTAAATACCCGACCTTTGGATGAGATGTTTAACTGATGTCCTGACTCTCTGTGGTCATTAAAAATCCCATGGCACTTCTCGTAAAGAGTAGGGGTGTATCCCCGGTGTCCTTGCCAAATTCCCTCCACTGGCCCTTGTCAATCATGGCCTCCTAATAATCCCCATCCACTGAATTGGCTCTATCTCTCTCTCCTACCATCTATAGCTGGTGTGTGGTGAGCTGCGGCTGTGGCTGCCGTCGCATCATCCAGGTGGATGCTGCACACTGGTAGGGGTTGAAGAGAGACCCCCTCATGATTGGGTGTACACTAATGCACAATAAACGCTATATAAATGCTTCAGTCATTCATTCATTAAATGCGCTAAGGTGTCCGAATCAATTTTTGTGCCACCAAACACATTCTGTTGACAACTAAATCAAGCATATTAATAAAAACAAATGTATTTTAGACAACAAACTGACATAGAAGCACACTACAATATTATTATTATATTAATCAGTCATATTATTCCAACAGTCATGGTTGATTTAGCCCAGACAAATGTGTTCATCATCATCATGATCATAAACACAATCTTTTTATGAGAATCTATGTCTAGCTCTGCCTAGATGAATTTCCAGTCAAGTCAAATTGCATGACAGTTCTCCGCCACATTAGTCTCCTAATGAGTTCCGTTTCATGTTGGAGAACACAACATGATGCAACTCAAACAAACACGGTGCATTCCTGACCCCCAATAACCAGCCTGGGACATCAGAGGGGAAAGTGTGTTGTAGGTCGCTCACCAAGCAGCCAGACAAACCTCCTTGACCCCAATACAGCAGGCAAAAACATAAAAGTTGTGTTTGTTTTCACTCAACATGAGAGGAAGAAAGAGAGTTCAGTGCTGCAGTTCACTGCCACACCATACGCCAGCTGCCCAGATGTTAACACTTCCTGTTCCACACTCTATGACTTTGTAGGGACCCACTACTAATAGACCTCTATTAGCCAAATTGTTTGGGGGGAACTTGCTGCCCATATAACTAGTTCCCTTTGCATGCGATATCAATGCAGCATGTTTGAACTTGATAACACTGAGGGGGCACTACACAATAGAATACAATTATAAAAAATATATTTAAACAACTGAAACATTCATGAGCGGAAATTGGTAAGAATGAATGGTTCCCACTTAAAGTGCTGTTTTTTTCTCCATCATTTGATGTACTATTATCAACAGAAAATTGTACTGAACCATGTTCAACATGAACATATCTATTAACAGAAATTTGGTTTTTCACCCACTTTGCGCAGACAGTATGAGAATGACGTTAATTGATGCAGCCAATTAGCACTTTTGCACATTCTAATTTACATAGAAAATTAGCCTGATTATCATATTCTAGAACGTGTGTTTGTACTTTTTTCACCAAATTAAAACAGTGGAGAAGTTGTGGCCTAATGGTTAGAGAGTCGGACTCGTAACCCAAAGGTTGTGGGTTCGAGTCTCGTACCGGCAGGAATTGTAGGTGGGGGGAGTGAATGTACAGCGCTCTCTCCCACCTTCAATACCACGACTGAGGTGCCCTTGAGCAAGGCTCAACCCCCAACTGCTCCTCGGGCGCCGCACCATAAATGGCTGCCCACTGCTCCGGGTGTGTGTTCACGGTGTGTGTTCACTGCTGTGTGTGTGCACTAAGGATGGGTTAAATGCAGAGCACTAATTCCTAGTATGGGTAACCATACATGGCCACATGTCATGTCACGTCACATCACGTAATTGTTAACTGTGGTGAACAAAAAAAACAAAACCTAATTTGTTTTGTTCATCGCTATGTAATTTCCATAGGCGCCCAAATAGTACTTTTGTGAACGACACAAATTCAGATTTAGCCTAAGAATGGAAACACTCTTTTCACCAAATTTCCCTATTTCACAAACAAAGGAAACTCTAATTTACATAAATAATTGTCCTGATTTAAATATCCTAGAATGTGTTTTCAAAATCTAATTTATATAGCAAATGTACATACTGTAAAACAAATGTTTGCACCAACTTTAAATACAGTGCATCTGCAATGTAACTGTTAATTGTGACAGCCAAATAGTGCTGTTGTGAACAAAGCCAAATCTCATTTACATATTGTCCTACAGAACCGTGTTTGCACTTTCACCAAATTTAAATACAGTGCATCTGTAGCATATCATATTTCTCTCTCCATCTCTGTTTGGCTGTAACAGATTTCACTCACACATGATCTGAATAGTGCTGCCGTGCGAGGTGAACCCTGAGCACCCCAAAAGCGGTTAGTCATCTGGAGAATGCAGATATTAAAAAACACATGTTGTGAACGGGACAGCGCAGTGGTCCAACAATCTGTCATTCCCACTCCAACTCACGCCACGCAGTTCCGACCTGTGCTCTTAAAAAACAACACATCACTCGATCAATCTATCACTGGAATAATTATCGCCTGAGAAAGACGGCCGGGCATTTGAGCTGAGTGTTTACATCCAGCTGCGTTAGATTCCGCTCCCTCCTTCCTCGACCTCCAGTATCGAATAATTCGTCTCGCAGACTTGCGTTTCAAAGGGACAGATGTTTAATCACACTAGCGCGGGGCCAGAAGCAGAGTTTTCATTGAAAAGTCTGTAGCCGGGAGGAAAACACCAGCGAACGATCCGTAAACATTAATGCTGGGAGCACAGAGTTGTTTGAAAAAGACTGATGCACGACATCGCTATTCAAATAGCCTGTCGTCGCGAGGCCAAAACTCATTATTTGCCCCATCGGTAATCCAGAGAGCGTTCGGGCATGCAGAATATGCAACACCTCTAGTCTGGAGCTCCACAAAGAGGCCGGCTTGCTTGTCACCACATTCGAGATTGGGCCGCAGCCTCTGTTTGTGTGTGTTCCATGGTGATGCTTCCTCAGGGACGAAATCTAGGGGCGTAACATAATGATTAAGAAAATGACAAATGGACCTGATCTATCGCTCTCAGGCGATGTCCCAGGAACATCTGTGCTTGAAATCAGGCAGAAAGGGCCCAGAGTTCATACAGTACCATCCAAATGGGAGGTGGCCCGCCCGGGGTCAGAGTTGAGGGGCTCGACTTACT
>NW_015505423.1:1156189-1185538 GCF_001515645.1 Sinocyclocheilus grahami | reverse complement strand
TTTTTGGAAAATGGAAGTCATGGGGGCACAGAAACTGTTTGGTTACCAGTATTGTTCCAAATATATACTTTTGCGTTCAACAGTAGAAGGAAACTCATAAAGGTTTAGAACAACAACATAACTTACATTTTTGGTGAACTATTCCTCCAAAGCAGCCTAATATAGCTGTTGTTGCCATTTGTGTCAATAATGTAAATTAAACATTAGAAAGAAAATCACTCACTGTCTTTGACCGAATCACTTTTATAAAATAAATAAGAATGTATATTGAATTTATACAGTGAAGACTATTCAGTCTATTTGCAGTCTAGTCTATTTAATATTTCTTATTCAGCTCTTTAAGTGAGCTGTAGGTTGTAGGTCGATTTCTTTGTTCTATTGTAATTCATGACTGTTTACTTGTCTTCAGTAAGTTTGTTGTTGTTATTTTGTGATTTTAGAATTGACAACAAGAATTACAAAATTATACATATCCATATGTATCCATAATACAATGCATCAAAAATTTTGATTGGATAAAAATCCTATTTTAAACTATATATCATTATTGTGATGGGGGGTCCTGCAGTAAGTCATAGCCCCGGGGGCCCAGTGAGGTCTTAATGCGGCCCTGGTCATGAGGAACTTTTACAAAACAACACTGAATTTTAGCCTACCTGTATTGAGTTCAACTGCGGCATATCAGATGTCAAATCAGATGTTTAGTGGTTCCAAAAAGTCCTTGGCTCCTAAAGTCACACTGAAAAAATAAACAAATAAAAAGATTGTCACTGCATTGGATTTATAAAAATGGGCAAACATGAGCACAATTTAAAAAAAGAAAATAAGTAAAAATAAAAAACTGCAAGCTAATGCAAATATTTAATCAGTCAATCACATGACAGCAACAATTAATTTAGGCATGTAGACATGGTCAAGGATCTGCTAAAGTTCAAACCAAATGGCGATGATTGTTGGTGCCAGACAGGCTGGTTTGAATATTTCAGAAATTGCTGATCTACATGGATTTTTATGCACAACCTGGTCTGGTTGGGTATAAATTCTGGTGGTGGTTATGATGATTGTGTAATGGTGAGGGAGATATTTCTTGCCACGCTTTGGGCCAAAAAAAATCAGAAATTCTGAGAAAATGCCTGGCATCATTTGTTTGCAGTTGCCACTTGGTCTGATATTTTATGCAATGACATTCTTAAACTTTCAAGTCATACTTAAATACCCGACCTTTGGATGAGATGTTTAACTGATGTCCTGACTCTCTGTGGTCATTAAAAATCCCATGGCACTTCTCGTAAAGAGTAGGGGTGTATCCCCGGTGTCCTTGCCAAATTCCCTCCACTGGCCCTTGTCAATCATGGCCTCCTAATAATCCCCATCCACTGAATTGGCTCTATCTCTCTCTCCTACCATCTATAGCTGGTGTGTGGTGAGCTGCGGCTGTGGCTGCCGTCGCATCATCCAGGTGGATGCTGCACACTGGTAGGGGTTGAAGAGAGACCCCCTCATGATTGGGTGTACACTAATGCACAATAAACGCTATATAAATGCTTCAGTCATTCATTCATTAAATGCGCTAAGGTGTCCGAATCAATTTTTGGGCCACCAAACACATTCTGTTGACAACTAAATCAAGCATATTAATAAAAACAAATGTATTTTAGACAACAAACTGACATAGAAGCACACTACAATATTATTATTATATTAATCAGTCATATTATTCCAACAGTCATGGTTGATTTAGCCCAGACAAATGTGTTCATCATCATCATGATCATAAACACAATCTTTTTATGAGAATCTATGTCTAGCTCTGCCTAGATGAATTTCCAGTCAAGTCAAATTGCATGACAGTTCTCCGCCACATTAGTCTCCTAATGAGTTCCGTTTCATGTTGGAGAACACAACATGATGCAACTCAAACAAACACGGTGCATTCCTGACCCCCAATAACCAGCCTGGGACATCAGAGGGGAAAGTGTGTTGTAGGTCGCTCACCAAGCAGCCAGACAAACCTCCTTGACCCCAATACAGCAGGCAAAAACATAAAAGTTGTGTTTGTTTTCACTCAACATGAGAGGAAGAAAGAGAGTTCAGTGCTGCAGTTCACTGCCACACCATACGCCAGCTGCCCAGATGTTAACACTTCCTGTTCCACACTCTATGACTTTGTAGGGACCCACTACTAATAGACCTCTATTAGCCAAATTGTTTGGGGGGAACTTGCTGCCCATATAACTAGTTCCCTTTGCATGCGATATCAATGCAGCATGTTTGAACTTGATAACACTGAGGGGGCACTACACAATAGAATACAATTATAAAAAATATATTTAAACAACTGAAACATTCATGAGCGGAAATTGGTAAGAATGAATGGTTCCCACTTAAAGTGCTGTTTTTTTCTCCATCATTTGATGTACTATTATCAACAGAAAATTGTACTGAACCATGTTCAACATGAACATATCTATTAACAGAAATTTGGTTTTTCACCCACTTTGCGCAGACAGTATGAGAATGACGTTAATTGATGCAGCCAATTAGCACTTTTGCACATTCTAATTTACATAGAAAATTAGCCTGATTATCATATTCTAGAACGTGTGTTTGTACTTTTTTCACCAAATTAAAACAGTGGAGAAGTTGTGGCCTAATGGTTAGAGAGTCGGACTCGTAACCCAAAGGTTGTGGGTTCGAGTCTCGTACCGGCAGGAATTGTAGGTGGGGGGAGTGAATGTACAGCGCTCTCTCCCACCTTCAATACCATGACTGAGGTGCCCTTGAGCAAGGCTCAACCCCCAACTGCTCCTCGGGCGCCGCACCATAAATGGCTGCCCACTGCTCCGGGTGTGTGTTCACGGTGTGTGTTCACTGCTGTGTGTGTGCACTAAGGATGGGTTAAATGCAGAGCACTAATTCCTAGTATGGGTAACCATACATGGCCACATGTCATGTCACGTCACATCACGTAATTGTTAACTGTGGTGAACAAAAAAAACAAAACCTAATTTGTTTTGTTCATCGCTATGTAATTTCCATAGGCGCCCAAATAGTACTTTTGTGAACGACACAAATTCAGATTTAGCCTAAGAATGGAAACACTCTTTTCACCAAATTTCCCTATTTCACAAACAAAGGAAACTCTAATTTACATAAATAATTGTCCTGATTTAAATATCCTAGAATGTGTTTTCAAAATCTAATTTATATAGCAAATGTACATACTGTAAAACAAATGTTTGCACCAACTTTAAATACAGTGCATCTGCAATGTAACTGTTAATTGTGACAGCCAAATAGTGCTGTTGTGAACAAAGCCAAATCTCATTTACATATTGTCCTACAGAACCGTGTTTGCACTTTCACCAAATTTAAATACAGTGCATCTGTAGCATATCATATTTCTCTCTCCATCTCTGTTTGGCTGTAACAGATTTCACTCACACATGATCTGAATAGTGCTGCCGTGCGAGGTGAACCCTGAGCACCCCAAAAGCGGTTAGTCATCTGGAGAATGCAGATATTAAAAAACACATGTTGTGAACGGGACAGCGCAGTGGTCCAACAATCTGTCATTCCCACTCCAACTCACGCCACGCAGTTCCGACCTGTGCTCTTAAAAAACAACACATCACTCGATCAATCTATCACTGGAATAATTATCGCCTGAGAAAGACGGCCGGGCATTTGAGCTGAGTGTTTACATCCAGCTGCGTTAGATTCCGCTCCCTCCTTCCTCGACCTCCAGTATCGAATAATTCGTCTCGCAGACTTGCGTTTCAAAGGGACAGATGTTTAATCACACTAGCGCGGGGCCAGAAGCAGAGTTTTCATTGAAAAGTCTGTAGCCGGGAGGAAAACACCAGCGAACGATCCGTAAACATTAATGCTGGGAGCACAGAGTTGTTTGAAAAAGACTGATGCACGACATCGCTATTCAAATAGCCTGTCGTCGTAGGGCCAAAACTCATTATTTGCCCCATCGGCAATCCTGTGAGCATTCGGGCATGCGGAATATGCAACACTTAATAAGCTTGTCACCACATTCGAGATTGGGCCGCAGCCTCTGTTTGTGTGTGTTCCATGGTGATACTTCCTCAGGGATGAAATCTAGGGGCGTAACATGGTGATTACGAAAACGACAAATGGACCTGATCTATTGATCTCAGGCAATGTCTCAGGAACATCTGTGCTTGAAACCAGGCAGAAAGGGCCCCGAGTTCGTACAGTACCATCCAAATGGGAGGTGACCCATTTGGGGTCAGAGTTGAGGGGTTCAGCTCACTCGTCTCCCCCACCCCTACAGTCTTCTACACGTGTAAACATTTACATATCTGTCTGTGCAAAACACGGGCTAGGAAATAAACAAGACAATTGGCCTTTTCAGAACATTGTACCTCGGCTCTGGTGGTGATTTGTCCCTGTTGTCTTCGTGGTGAACTGCATCTTGTACTGGCTGCGCCCAGTCGACCATAGCGAAGCGGTCTATTTTCAGTGTTCTCTGCGCAAGTCCATGTCAGTGGTATGTCCCCCTTGGAAAGCATCCTATCCTCTTTGTTTTGAATTATTTCAAGTTTTACGGCGCGGAACCTATGCACATCATTGAAAACACACAGAAAGGAAATGGAACAAAGCAAAGGTGCGTGTGAGAAATTGTAAACGGTGCTAACACAAACTAATTCGGCCAACATCATCAAAAGCAAATAATATGTTGTCGAAAGTGATTACAGATGGACATCAACTCGGACTAAAAACTGTTGGGTTATTATTTGAACGCTAGTCTCAATGGGGAAAAAGGTAGATGGGATAAATACATGTCAGATTCAATTCCTCTGCTAGGCTCCGAGTTCTGTTTGCTTCACCCAACATCTGTACAGCACATGATAATGCAAGGTATTTCAACACCTCCAAGACCGCTTCTTTTAAAAGGCGAGAGAAAACACACTCCGAAAATTTGTTCAGAGAGAAAAAACATCTGAGAGCAGCATTTTGCCCCTCGTCCCAGAATATTTTGCAGTCTAGAGGGGTTGCAAAATGCATTCCCTCCCCTTTTCTTTAACTTTTACCAGGACTCTCCTCTCACTAAAAGCCAAACTTTGGGTGAAACCACAAAAAAGGTGGATTTTCATTCAGGCTTGATTTACATAGACTGGATCTAAACTTAGCCCAGCTACGCTTTGCACGAAGGTGAGAGATGCTTGGCCCTTGGTGTGATGTGCAGTTATGTGCCATGGAGAAGTGAACACTGGAGGAATGCACTCCACACTCTATTGCATTCGTGCATCTGGGGCTGAGGTGTCCTGAAACAAACAGAATACAAAGAGGCATTATTTGCTCACTGTCATGTCGTTCCAACTTGTATGACTTTCATTCTTTTGTGGAACCCAAAAGGAGAACTTTTGAAGAATGTTTGTAGCTTATATCCATGCAGTTATCAAGAATGAGGCTTTCAAGCTTCAAAATGGATATTAAAAGTATGATCAAAATGCTGAATTATATGTCTTTTAAAGTTATACCAAAGCTTTGAGAGAGGAACAAACCAAACTGTAAATCACAGAGTTCACGTTTAATCTTCCCCTCCAGAGAGCTGACTCAGTGATTCCAACTCAAAAATCACTTGCAAATGAATAATTCTTTTGTGTACTGAATCAACTGTTTCATTGAAATGTTGTGACTCAACAGAATAGTTTGTTCACATATCAGACACAGAAATACAGAATTCATATGCTTGTGAATTGTCTCATTAAAGAGTTCTGAATTGATTGATTATTTCACATCGCAAATGTTTTCATGTTTCTCACACAAAACTATTGTTTGTCTTAAAAAAGATTTGGAATATAGCGCACATGTCATACTGACTATTTTTATTTAACTTGTATGATACTTCTGCATCCTTTTTGAAGCTTGAAAGCCTCCGTGCCCATTCATTGTAATTGCACCGAAAATCGCAACCATTCCTCCGAATTTCTCTGGATATGTTTCATGGAAAAAAGAAAGTAATGAAACAAAACAATATGTAAGCTTGTTTTACTCAATTTATTTCAAGTTTGGAATATGATATGCCAATGCATTTGAATTTGCACCCCTGGGAATATATACAATCAGAGTACTGGTGCATATCACAATTTTTAAGTTGATCTGTAGATTTTAGTTTACTCACGCCTGAATTTTTGGAAAAAAAAAAGAAAAAAGAATCTACTTCCTATTCAATTCATTACATCCGTACACTTTTTCCTATAACTTAATAAGCACTGCTCAAATTATTAGTGAAGATCTCAGTGGGATTTGACAAAGCATGTTGAAAGTATCCCAATTAAAGTCCATATAATGAAAAGCAGGCCCTAAAAAGTCCCAACCTATGTTTTCTAAAAATGCTAAAAGCTTGGCAAATCCACATCTGCAGAAGGCAGAGAGGTCTAGGAAAAGACAAGGCATTAAAGACTAATTCATTATCTACCTATCCACTTACTAAACCTCATGTAATTGGCAAAGGCATGTGCTTTAAAATTAATGAGTGGTGTCTTGGGTTGCATCCCTCTAATAAGAATAAACCATTATGCAAGGCGGCATGGTGAGCAAAATCGGGATGTGGGATACAGCAAGGCCTGTGTTTGTGCACACAGGCTGCATATTAAAAAGGAAGGACACGCCGCACAGGCCAAATTATCTGATTAAAGGAGAGGTGGAACAAGTACAGATGGTCCACAGGCTCAGCTGTCTGGGAGGAATTAGCATCAGACTCCAGAACCACAGAGGAACTTGAAAAACGTGACTGTACTCAGATACTTGCGTGGGGGACAAATATTAGCCTTGATGTCAGAACATTGAAGAATTCACAAACTGTCCCTGAACTCATCTGAAAAGAAGCGCAATGGTCATTTGTATGCGCAAAGCCTACATCTGCAGCCAGCTCTCCTGCTGTTGCTAAGGTTCTTTTGCCTGGATGGGACAGGGACATTTATTGAAATGGATGTGAGAAGGAAACAAAACATGCCTAGACTGACAATAATGACTTTCTTCTCCCTTTCTATGGTGCTGCTGAGGTCCATTTGAAAAATAGTGGCTGAAATGCCATCAAACTCCCAGCAAACAAACTCTCTCCCTCCCTCTTGCTCTGCTGTGTTAGTATCAAAGTTAAGCCAACTCTGCCTGCCTGAAACTTTGTCTATTAACTGCCACGTTGGATCTATTCAGAATCTTATAATAGCTTATACAACATTTAAAAGCCGCAACTGTAATGTTACGGACCAGGTGCACGACTTCTGAAAGCCTGTCAATGTGCATGCATTACTTAATGATGAAGTGTGTATTTTTGCAATGTTAAAATAATTCTCCAAATGCAGCTTAATATGGAGAGACAACTACAAGTAAGCCATTCACAGGATGACTGCTCACAGAATGTAAACACTTTCAACATCTCCTGTCCACGTTGAGAGAAACCGGGAATAAGTGCAGAGGTGTTGTGAGCGCTGTGGAAACATGATGGTTACTGTAGCTCTAGACTAAATGTGAACATGCATATTTACTCATTTCACTTGCACAAAAACTTTAGATAAACAAAACATTTGTGTTTCATTTTATTTAATGCTGAAGAACATCTTATTCTTCATGCAGTCTAGAATATTAGCACAGCTGAACGGTTTGTTTGAGCTGTGCACTCTAATGTACAGATGCAAATGTACATTTCCTTCAGCCTGAGGCTTATTCGTTTCACTTTTGGTGTGAAAGGGCTTTTACATTTGCCAAAAATATAACTTTTCTAAATTAAAATCAAAACAAGCAAGCCCAGCCCAGATGAGAAAAAGTAACACAAATTTATCGTGATGCATTACTTTCCATAAAAAGTAATTAAGTAATGCAATTGGTTACTTTTTTTAAGAAGAAATGCAATACTGTAATGCATTACTTTTAAAAGTAACCTTCCCCAACACTGCATATGAGTACCTAAATTGTACATATTAGTACCTTTTGAAAGGGTACTGCCTAGGTACATATGAGTACCTAAATTGTACATATTAGTACCTTGTGAAATGGTACTGCCCCAGTGACAGCTTTTTAACCTTTTTTTGTGAGAGTGTAGGCCAAAAATATAATCCTGCCCCAAACTCACGCCATTGGTTGGATTGTTGGATTGCTGGATTTTGACTTAAGCAACAGCCTAACAGTGGCCTTAATTGCAACCACTTTGAACAACTTAACAACTGGCTAGCCATCACCTGGCAATCACTGAAAATCTTTGCAAATACTGGGAAAGTTGTCAGGCTAACTCCAAACTCACGTCAGAGGTTGACTTAATGCTGCTGTGTCAGGCTGGTTGGGATTCTTAAACAAGCAGAGCAGAGTTCTGAACAGTAGTCTGTTAACGCGTACCGGCAGGGATTGTAGGTGGGGGGAGTGAATGTACAGCGCTTTGGATGGGTAAATGCAGAGCACTAATTCCAAGTATGGGTCACCATACTTGGCCACATGTCACTTCACTTTCACTTTTTCACTTTCACCTGGCAATCACTGAAAATCTTTGCAAATACTGGGAAAGTTGTCAGGCTAACTCCAAACTCACGTCAGAGGTTGACTTAATGCTGCTGTGTCAGGCTGGTTGGGATTCTTAAACAAGCAGAGCAGAGTTCTGAACAGTAGTCTGTTAACACTGAAAAAATTACACACACTTTAAGCCCCAAAAGGTCTAGATGAAAAGAAATTGAGCGAAAGTGCTGCCATGCCACCTAACTGGCAGTTAAGACCCAATACTAATTTATCCCAGTTCACACTTTCCAGAGACCTTCATGTCCTCAATTTCTTCTGAACCATGTGATACTGCTTAACATTTTTCAACCCGCAGACACATACCTCTGGAAATCCACCATGTGATTAGTCACAAGAGGTAATGTGTGTTTTATTTAACACTACGATGATTTGCTTTTTTTTGTTTTTTTGGCCATTAAATGTAACATTTTTCTAAAAACAGCAGTCTTGCTCCAAGTGATCCCAGGTATTGCTCCCAAACCAGATTTATTGAAATCTTATAACAGTACACGGGTGTTAGAAGAATTCATACCTGAATCATTCAATCCTATTACAGACTGTCCATCGAGGCCTATCATGGTCTGCAACTAAACCTAAAAATAACTAAAAAACACAGCCTTTTCTTTTTAAAATGCGCATAACTATGTGCATGTGTGGCAGAAAATATTTTATCCTCTGTCACGGAAAAAAGTCGAAGCTTTTTTCCTCTGTGTGTATCAAGTTTTTGTTGTTATTTGAATGAATTTCATATGGCTGAAATAGAGCATTTTTTATTGTGTCTCTCATAGCTATTTCTGGTACGGGGTCAGGTTCACAAGTGGCACACATGCGACCCCACAGAGTCCTTATAAAATGACTAAGTGTCACCATCACAATTTTTAGAGCTCCCTTTAGGCCTTTTCTGGATGATCCACAACACATAAACACACTGCCAAGGCTTGTAAACCATGACCCCTGTTCTCAAGGGATGGCAAGAACTTAACTCTATCTTTGCAAAAAAAAATAAAAAATTCTTCAAGTATAAAACATCCTTAAAAGAAGACAAATTTACATGAGTAGGCTTGTTTTCATGAAAACAATAAAAATCTTGAAAATTGTTCCTAACTCATAAGCTAATTTTGCAAATTAACACAATTTACATTTTAGGTCAAATTTATATATATATATATAAATTTGACCTAAAATGTAAATTGTGTTAATTTGCAAAATTAGCTTATGAGTTAGGAACAATTTTCAAGATTTTTATTGTTTTCATGAAAACAAGCCTACTCATGTAAATTTGTCTTCTTTTAAGGATGTTTTATACTTGAAGAATTTTTTATTTTTTTTTGCAAAGATAGAGTTAAGTTCTTGCCATCCCTTGAGAACAGGGGTCATGGTTTACAAGCCTTGGCAGTGTGTTTATGTGTTGTGGATCATCCAGAAAAGGCCTAAAGGGAGCTCTAAAAATTGTGATGGTGACACTTAGTCATTTTATAAGGACTCTGTGGGGTCGCATGTGTGCCACTTGTGAACCTGACCCCGTACCAGAAATAGCTATGAGAGACACAATAAAAAATGCTCTATTTCAGCCATATGAAATTCATTCAAATAACAACAAAAACTTGATACACACAGAGGAAAAAAGCTTCGACTTTTTTCCGTGACAGAGGATAAAATATTTTCTGCCACACATGCACATAGTTATGCGCATTTTAAAAAGAAAAGGCTGTGTTTTTTAGTTATTTTTAGGTTTAGTTGCAGACCATGATAGGCCTCGATGGACAGTCTGTAATAGGATTGAATGATTCAGGTATGAATTTTTCTAACACCCGTGTACTGTTATAAGATTTCAATAAATCTGGTTTGGGAGCAATACCTGGGATCACTTGGAGCAAGACTGCTGTTTTTAGAAAAATGTTACATTTAATGGCCAAAAAAACAAAAAAAAGCAAATCATCGTAGTGTTAAATAAAACACACATTACCTCTTGTGACTAATCACATGGTGGATTTCCAGAGGTATGTGTCTGCGGGTTGAAAAATGTTAAGCAGTATCACATGGTTCAGAAGAAATTGAGGACATGAAGGTCTCTGGAAAGTGTGAACTGGGATAAATTAGTATTGGTTCTTAACTGCCAGTTAGGTGGCATGGCAGCACTTTCGCTCAATTTCTTTTCATCTAGACCTTTTGGGGCTTAAAGTGTGTGTAATTTTTTCAGCGTTAACAGACTACTGTTCAGAACTCTGCTCTGCTTGTTTAAGAATCCCAACCAGCCTGACACAGCAGCATTAAGTCAACCTCTGACGTGAGTTTGGAGTTAGCCTGACAACTTTCCCAGTATTTGCAAAGATTTTCAGTGATTGCCAGGTGATGGCTAGCCAGTTGTTAAGTTGTTCAAAGTGGTTGCAATTAAGGCCACTGTTAGGCTGTTGCTTAAGTCAAAATCCAGCAATCCAACAATCCAACCAATGGCGTGAGTTTGGGACAGGATTATATTTTTGGCCTACACTCTCACAAAAAAAGGTTAAAAAGCTGTCACTGGGGCAGTACCATTTCACAAGGTACTAATATGTACAATTTAGGTACTCATATGTACCTAGGCAGTACCCTTTCAAAAGGTACTAATATGTACAATTTAGGTACTCATATGCAGTGTTGGGGAAGGTTACTTTTAAAAGTAATGCATTACAGTATTGCATTTCTTCTTAAAAAAAGTAACCAATTGCATTACTTAATTACTTTTTATGGAAAGTAATGCATCACGATAAATTTGTGTTACTTTTTCTCATCTGGGCTGGGCTTGCTTGTTTTGATTTTAATTTAGAAAAGTTATATTTTTGGCAAATGTAAAAGCCCTTTCACACCAAAAGTGAAACGAATAAGCCTCAGGCTGAAGGAAATGTACAGGAATGCACCGATACCACTTTTTCCAGTACTTGCCCGATACCGATACTTTTATTTTTTTTGTACTTGCCGATACCAAGTACTGATACTGATATTTTTATTGCATTTGTACATTTTTTAAATATTGGGTACAGACACTAAAAGAGTATGTATGATGTTAGTTGGTTAACTTCATTTATCAAATAGACAAACCAAAATTTATTCAGACACCTTCAACATTTCTCACATTATTTTATTTGCTATAGTTTAGAAAATGGTAATAAAATAACAAGAACTCAGAGTTAAATTGTGTCAGAACAAATTCAGCTTGATAATGTTAGATAACTTTGATAGAAAGGCATGCAATGGATTACAATCAACCCAAAATTATTCAGACAGCTGTTAGTATGACAGTATTTACACAACTTAGTCGGGCAACCCTTAGCCTTAATGACAGCATATAGTCTCCTGGGCATGCTGTCACCCAGCTTCATGCAAACCTGAACTTCAGTTTTTTTCCCCCAGACTCGGTCTGAATAATTTTTGGTTCCTAATTTGTATCAGTTTTGCTGGTAGTCCACTGTATGAAGAATTTTTGGGTATGATTAATCACGCACTTTGCTGTAATAATGCAGGGAACCACTCGTTAGAAATCTCCTAACTGTGATATTTTCAGAAATAGAAGTCACGTTTTTTCATCTGAAACCTGCTGCGATTTATTTTCCAAAGCCACTCATATAATGCAGAAACACTCAAGCAAGCAAAACACGTGCAACGCGCACACGTATTCGTACTGGTGCAGAATGAGGGACAAGTATTACAGTCAAGCGCATTTCACACAAGCTGCTAGATTCACTTTCGCCAGAAAGTCGTGTTTGCCTAAGGTTGAAAATAAATTATGTTTATAGTGAATGCATCTATAAATGGTCTTATTTTTACGATTTAGTTTTAATCCAAATGATGCGTGTGCTAAGTGAGTGAACATCAAAGATCACACAACAGAAGTGCGCGCTCTCTCTCTCTCTCTCTCTCTCTCTCTACCTCTCTCTCTCTCTCTACCATTAAGTAACTTGTGCATTGTTTTACTTGTTTTTATATATCCGACCGAACTACAAACTTTCCAGTGATATCTGTGAGAAAGGTATATTCACTCGACAAGCTCGCGCATCTGCGCCGCCACGCACTCAATCCACTCAGCGTGCTTTGTTTATCAGCTCGCGCATATCAGCTATACAGGCGTTAATACTGAAAGTTTAACATTATATCCGTTGCATACATATACTTCGTAATAGACATCCTTAACTCCATTCTGCTGTCTGTTGTTGGTGTTTCTTTGCCTGAATATGGCGCTTACCACATGCTGTGTGGTATCGGTGTTTGGTATCGGGGCATTTTAACGAGTACGAGTACAGGAGCTCAGTATCGGGCCCGATACCGATACGCATCCCTAATATACATACAGTGGGTACGGAAAGTATTCAGACCCCCTTAAATTTTTCACTCTTTGTTATATTGCAGCCATTTGCTAAAATCATTTAAGTTAATTTTTTTCCTCATTAATGTACACACAGCACCCCATGTTGACAGAAAAACACAGAATTGTTGACATTTTTGCAGATTTATTAAAAAAGAAAAACTGAAATATCACATGGTCCTAAGTAGGGTCCTTCAGACCCTTTGCTCAGTATTTAGTAGAAGCACCCTTTTGATCTAATACAGCCATGAGTCTTTTAAAAAAATTAACAAATGATTTTAGCAAATGGCTGCAATATAACAAAGAGTGAAAAATGTAAGGGGGTCTGAATACTTTCCATACCCACTGTATATATAAATATACAGTATATAAAATACAATACAGTGGGTAGAAAAGAAACACCCCCATAACATGATATTACTACATCCATGCTTTACTGTAGGAATGCTGTTATTTGGATGGTGAACTGTATTGGATTTCCACCAGACATATTGTTCGGTGTTGAAGCCAAATAATAAAATTTTAGTCTCATCTGACCATAACATCCTTTTCCATGTGTAATCTTCAAGGTGTGTTTTGGCAAAGCTCAGTCGTGACTGCATGTGGCCTTTCTTGAGGAGTGGCTTTTTTTCTTGCAACCCTCCCATACAAGCCACATTTGTGGAGAATTTGTGATATTGTTGTCACATGCTCACAATGACCACTCTTTGTCATACATCCCTGCAACTGCTTCAGAGTTGCTGTAGGCCTCTTGGTCGCCTCTCTGACCAGTTTCCTCCTGGCTCGTTTGGAGTGACATCCTGATCCAGATAATAGACTTCACTGTGCTTCTGAGCATTGATAAAGCCTTTGGAATGTTTTTATCCATCTCCTGACTTGTGCCTGTCCACAACTTTATCCCAGAGATCTTTTGACAGTGCCTTGCCACCCATGGCTGATTGTTTGCTTCAGTTGCACTACCAAGGACTGAAATGCTCCAGGAAAGCTCTTTTCATGCTGAGCTAATCAAAATGACCACAGCTGATCACAGTTGAAAGTCAAATGACAGTGTGCCATTGAGAAGGTGATGAGCTACACCTGATTGAGTTTACACGTCATTTTTAAGAGGGGGGTGATCCTTTTTCAACTCTTTGACTACGTTTACATGAACATTAATGATCTAATTATTTACCTTATTCTAAATAAGCCAATATTATGATTATGGTGTTTACATGAGTTATTTTTAGAATATTCCTTTCATGTTCCTGTTTAACATGTTATACATAGTTCGATTCATTAATGGTACACGTCATTATGTCCCCACGTGACACCATCAGACGTCCCCTCCGTAATTTCACATATAAACATATAGTTCGTCATCGTGATGATGCCATGTACAGTTTAGGGTGTTTCATTTTTAATTTCAGGAAAGATTCAAATGCAGTAAATTATTTGTACGTGCATACAGATGATAGCGATGTTGAAGCTCTTTAATATGCCGTCAAACGGTTGAACACTGCCGTGTGTGTATCCTGTCGCAAAATGCGGTGAAAAGTCCTACACGACAGTAATAATTTGATTAAGGTATTTACCTGTCTATACTGCACTTCAGTAATGCGAATAAAATAGGAATACTCAACATGTCTTAATTCGATTTCTGTTTACTTCGAATATGACTTTAGCCAGATTAAGGTAATCAAAAATCTCGGTTTACATGGTAGATTCTTAATCAGAGTATTGTCTTAATCGTGTTAAAATCGGATTATTGTTGTCCATGTAAACGTACTCAGTGATTCTGGTTTTTATTTTTATATAAATTGTGAGTAAATACAGCTGGATAAAACTAAAACTGTGTCCGTCTTCATTTCAGGCTGCAAAGCAACAAAATGTGATTATTTTAAAGGGGGTGAATCATTTCTATACCCACTGTAAAATAAAATAAAATATTTAGATATTTTTACTGGAAACAAGATTAAAACCTGACCAAAAAAAATGCAGTGTAACAAGACATGTTGTTCTAATTGATACATGAGCTTTCCTCTCCTATGAATGGCCCGAGAGCGAGAGACCACCCGCTAAATAGCCCCCAGCTGCAGCGTTTCTCTCACTGTGTTGAGGTCGGATGTGAGTGGCACACGGAGTAGAGTTTTAAAGAGGTCACCGGGTTGTAAGGGAAACAGGTCAATAATTTAGCTCAAATGGAATCATTTAAGATTTTAAAGAGAACTCCACCATTAATATGCAAGGGAATTAGGACAGAATCACTGTTTTACGGCTGATCACTGAGACAGCCAGCGATTCAGTGAACGAGCCGTATGACATCAATTCTGCAATGGATATCTATATCCAAAATATAGTGAAAACACTATTAATTAGCACGGTAACAAGGTCGGCAGTTTAAGACATTAACTTGTGAGCACAAAACACAAGATACTTCTCTTTTCCATATAAATAAGGCTTTATTGGATAAATCTAAGACATATAAACTAATCTAACACACGCATTCACACACAAGTTGCAGAAAGAGAGAAAGTGAGGAAAATAATTAGTTTAAGAGAATGAAAATGTGAAATCCCAAGTTTACAGCAATATGTGCCATTGTATAGATCTGAACAACCATCAATCACTTAATTAACCCTCGCACTGAGTCCCTCAATGAGGTTAAAATTTAGATTAACTGCACCAGTTCAGTTTAGAAATCTGGAGGTACTTGCTTTCTGTGTTGCGGGATTCCCTTTCTTGTCTGGTTGCTGAAAGGGGTTTCCCGAGGTTGCTGATTGGCTGGAGGTTCAGTCTTGGGAAGCCAGTGGTTGGGCGTTGGCTGGCGACGCGGAGCTGTGGTCTGCAGTTGAAGGGTAGACAGCACTCTTCGGAGATGCGGCGTTAGGCTTAACTCAGAACACGAAACTCTCAACGGAAAATAAAATAAACTAAAGAAATAGAAATAGATGTAAAGTTTGATGAGACCAGGTGGCGTTTCTTCTCATGGTTTTGGAGGAGCTGGCGTGTAAGCCAGACCACGCTCAAAACTAAAGAAGCATGACTAGGAGTGAAAAGCTAAAAGCCGCATGGCTAAAAGCTAGACACAAAAAGTCAGACCCGCCAAAAGGCAAAAGGCAAAAGACCAAAAAGCGCTAAGTTTGATGGTGTCCTGAGTATTTAACCCAGGCTGTTTTACACACCCCCAAATGGTGTTTTGACCAATTGTAGCTCGGGGTGTTGCAATGTTTCTCCTTCCCATTCATAAATCAACTGTTATCTCATCATTCACATGACCTGCGTTTTTCCCGCTCTGGTAGAGTATGATTTTGGACATGATTTCTATCACGAGGATATGATACATTTGACCAAGAATTGACTGGGAGAAACGTTTCAAGCATGAAAATTCAAACTCACACATACCAAGCATGAATATGACCCCTTAAGCTATTCAATAGTTATTCAAAATACATTCACAATAAATAAGGCATGATGGTTAAACATGTGGGTTAGATACATGATATGGGGTTAGATATATAGCAATGGTTAGTTGCTCGAGTCCTTTTAGTGTCATTTAGATGCATATTTACATGGAAATGAAGTTTCTTTGGCATTCTGTGGACGTAAGGAGACCAGAGATTAAAATGTCTGTAAGGAATTTTAGTCTGTCTGTTCTTGTCGTGAAGTGGGGGAAGTCAATTTACGAGGAGCTTGTGACTGTAGTTACTATCGTGTGATAGTCATGCGGTCATCTCTTTTGACCATTATTCTTGATAACTTGCCCCAAAATGTTACAATCTCCTTGGACTTGTCAATGTGTTCTTTTGTGTTAATGTTGAAAACTGTTCTGTGACAGGGGCTTAGGTTTAGGCTTGCTTCAGAGAGGCTAGGGTCTGATTTATGACATCCTGTTGTCTTGGGCCTCTGTGGAATTTTTGTGACTCCTCGTGCCTCAACTCGGTTTTGACCAAATCTTAGATTGTCTGATATCCTACAGGGTTGACACACAGCTTTTACTCGGTTAAAGAACCACATTGAATCACTCAGTACTTTTTTTTATGCCTGCCTTTTTGCAAAGAGCCAAGCCCTCAGCTTTCTGCTGCACAGCTTCACCGGTGACCGCATTGATTTTATAGTATTTCTTGGCTTACTCTAGAGCACCAGTCATTTGGTGATGCAGTGCACTAAAGTTTCTCTCATGCTTTATCATCGTAAAGCATCTCCACTACGCTGCACAAACAGCAGCAGGCGGCCAAACCACAGAGGGCCTCTCAAATTAAATGCTTATTTAAATCAAAGTGAAAAGTGAGTGCCGGGCTTTGTTGTTCAGAAAATGAAAGAAGGGAACTTCAGAAATATGTGATGCTGCAGAAAAGGGGGGCTTTCAACAGAAACTTCTGCTACACCTGTAATGTAGCGCTCTAGTGTCTTATAATTGGTGTAGAATACCTGCAGAAAGCAATCGGTAAGCATTCCCATTTATCCCAAGGCAGCTGCTTTGCCATATATGCTTGTGGGTACTCCATTCCAGGTTTTTGAACCAATCACCTAAGCTGTGAGTGTGTGTGACTGATCATTCTGGAGCTGTAAAAAAACAAAACATAACCAACAGCATAAGACAATAACTCCCAAACCACTTCACTAACAATTAGCCTTTGCTATGATATCAAAGGCAGCCGACTGGTCAAAAGGCAGTAAGTTAGGGGCAGTAAGTTGTGACAGTAAAGACAAACATAATATTACAAAAGAATTGTTTTTTTTTAACTTTCTATTCATCAACAAATTCCGGAAAAAAAATGTACCACAATAAAAAAATAAAAATAAAATAAAAATAAGAAATGTTTCAGCACAGAAATAAATTACTTTTTAAAATATATTAAAATAAAAAAGTTATTTTCAGTTGTAATCATTTTTGTAATAATTTAAATAGTTTATTTTTTTGTTCAATAAATATAGTCTTGGTGAGCATAAACTTTAAAAATAAAAAAATAAAATATAAAAACTTTTGAACTTTTGATCATTTTAATATTAGTGTAATTGCTTGTATTTATGGAAAACAAAGATATTGGTTAAGTTTTTTTTTTGGCAGGGTAAAAAAAAAATTTAATGTCTGACATCAGCAGATCATTTTCTAAAACGTTTTAAACAAAACATTCAGAGCTTACTATTACCTTCACATTCTCTTTTGTTGTTTTTTGATAACATGAATAAAAATGAAAAAGAGAAAAAATGAACACATGGCCTTTTAATTGTCTCACTATTACGGTTAATCTGTTGTTGTATAATGCCTACAAGGTACCAAGGCATTACTTTGAAACAACCGGAACAGTATGTTGGCTCTACAGTAAAACTTTGATTCCAGTAACTGCAAATACATCCAGACTCTGAGCTGTAAAATGCAGTGGGCATTATAAAAATGATTCAATGATGAATTATTGAGCTATTCACAATTTTACAAGAGAACACCAGGTTCTTTTATTGAGCCCTTGCTTATTTCATGTAAGGCCAAAAATACCACTTTTGCACTCTGAACAATACAATGTCAAATAAGAATTTTGTGCATGATGGGAGCTAGTAAAGCTGTGCTATTCTTAGACTTCCATGTCAATTCATTTTGACAACTACTAACAACAACATTACCAGAAGAAAAACAAAAGGAAACTTGATGGGTACTACAATGTACCCTTAAATGTTTCTCAAAGTTTAAAAGAAGCAATATTGCCACGAATAGATAAAGAAGCAGTAAAATGTAAAAATACCTCACAATGTTTCACAACCAATCAGATTCTAAATTCAAATGGACCAAATTTTACTGTTGCCAGGGATTAAAACTGGTCTAAAAAAGAAACAACAATGTCAAATAAGAATTTTGTGCATGATGGGAGCTAGTAAAGCTGTGCTATTCTTAGACTTCCATGTCAATTCATTTTGACAACTACTAACAACAACATTACCAGAAGAAAAACAAAAGGAAACTTGATGGGTACTACAATGTACCCTTAAATGTTTCTCAAAGTTTAAAAGAAGCAATATTGCCACGAATAGATAAAGAAGCAGTAAAATGTAAAAATGCTAATGAGTCATTACCTCACAATGTTTCACAACCAATCAGATTCTAAATTCAAATGGACCAAATTTTACTGTTGCCAGGGATTAAAACTGGTCTAAAAAAGAAACGCAATCATTGGCAGTTCATTTGTCAATCCACTCCCTTTCCTCTATGCTCCAGTCCAGTTTTTGTTAATTTTACATTTAGCTTTTGCTTTAATAAGTATAATACATACCTTTACCCTGGTGGACTAACAATAGACCAAAACATTTTATATTATGTCAAGGACATCAGAATCACCCCATGTTCCCCGACTTCCAAAATGCCAATTTAACCCCTGGATGTGAAAAAGAGGTAAATTATAAAATAGAAAAAACAATGCAACACTTTCATTATATTTAAGCACTGTCTTAAACAGGGAGCAAATTCCATACCCATGAGCCCTTTCATTCCAGCTCTCACCTGACGTACATGGTGTCATGAGGTTCGTTGAAGGATGGACTCATGTTGGAAACTTTGCTTTGTGTTCCCAGGATGAATTTTCCATTTCATACTGAATTTGTGTTGTTATTATTATTATTCAATTATATGCTGTGTAAAATGTGAACCACCTGCTGCAGAGCCTTTGGGGGGAGAAGGGAAATGTCTGTTCTCAAGGAGCGGATTGATGCCTGTTCCCTCCTCCAGCTCCCAACTAAACCCAGACCTCCATCTTCAGTACTGCCCTGTTAATAATTTGGAATCCATACTGATAAATGCCTTATGTTAGCTAGGGCCTGTCCAATGGCATGAAGGGCTCTGTTTGTATGGCCTGATACAATTCCAATCATACCCTCAATAAAAAGAGATATACCTACTTTTCCCAAGGGTTGACGGCATCACTCTGCAAGTGGTACTTTGCTGCAGTTTCCTGCTGAATTTAAGTGAAATTTCCTAAACAGAAACTCCCATTAGTGAATAACATGAGACCACTAAAATCTGATGGGTCTCTAAAACTCTACCAGGTCATAACCACTAAACCATCTAAAACTCTACCAGGTCATAACCACATCCATTGTTTTCTGTTCCAGTTTTACTAGGATACATGTGGGTCTGAGCTTAATATTGCTCTGGAAACAATTTGTTGAACTCACAAATGACTAATGCTATTACACATCATCATTGTCCATCATCTCAGTAGGCTACAAAAACAATTTCAAAAGCAGATGAAAGAATCGGTTATACGTATTTACATGTTGCATTTGCAGATTATGAATCAAAGTCGCAATATCTGATCACTGAGGTTTAGCTCATTGAGTGAAACGAAAGCGGAAACATTTGGATGCGTAATGATTATGAAGACAGCTGTCCAAAAACACAGTGTCAACGCCATTATATACAAACTTTTACAATCTATTCTGGACTGGGAATTGTAATGTTACAGTATATCTCAGGTCTAATTTCTATGAAAGCCCTTCACAGAGAGCTCACACAAACACCAGAACATTTGAAACATATTGACCGGTTAATCGGTATACTACAGAAAGATTGGTATTGTTACATTTTTTTAATTTCACTACTGACTTGGTAGCAATGTACTGGTACTTACACTGAACAAAATTATAAATGCAACACTTTTGTTTTTGCCCCCATTTTTCATGAGCTGAACTTTAAGATCTAAGACTTTTTCTATGTACACAAAAGGCCTATTTCTCTCAAATATTGTTCACAAATCTGTCTAAATCTGTCTTAGTGAGCACTTCTCCTTTGCCAAGATAATCCATCCACCTCACAGGTGTGGCATATCAAGATGCTGATTAGACAGCATGATTATTGCACAGGTGTGCCTCAGGCTGGCCACAATAAAAGGCCACTCTAAAATGTGCAGTTTTACTGTATTGGGGGGTCCGGGGGGGTTCAAAAACCAGTCAGTATCTGGTGTGACCACCATTTGCCTCACGCAGTGCAACGCATCTCCTTCGCATGGAGTTGATCAGGTTGGTGATTGTGGCCTGTGGAATGTTGGTCCACTCCTCTTCAATGGCTGTGCGAAGTTGCTGGATATTGGCAGGTACTGGAACACACTGTCATATACGCCATACACGCTGTCTGCCATCTGCCCTGTACAGTGAAAACCGGGATTCAAACGCCTTTGGAGACGGCTTATGGTAGAGAAATGAACATTCAATTCACGGGCAACAGCTCTGGTAGACATTCCTGCAGTCAGCATGCCAATTGCATGCTCCCACAAAACTTGTGACATCTGTGGCATTGCGCTGTGTGATAAAACTGCACATTTTAGAGTGTCCTTTTATTGTGGCCAGCCTAAGGCACGCCTGTGCAATAATAATTGTGTCTAATTAGCATCTTGATATGCCACACCTGTGAGGTGGATGGATTATCTCGGCAAAGGAGAAGTGCTCACTAACACAGATTTAGACAGATTTGTGAACAATATTTGAGCGAAATAGGCCTTTTGTGTACATAGAAAAAGTCTTAGATCTTCGAGTTCAGCTCATGAAAAATGGGGGCAAAAACAAAAGTGTTGCGTTTATAATTTTGTTCAGTGTATGACAACACTAATACAAACAAAGTCTGGATGAAGAGAAGTTAACTTTGAATGTTTGGTTTAATAACTTATAAGACATACAAATCTGTTTCTTTAATTATAAAAAATACTTCTCATTGCAAAATGAAAATCAGGAATGGATTGAAACTAAAAATCCGCCAAGCACAGGGCAATGGTGACATCTGAATAGTAATACTGATAATTGTATGATCAATTTCTTTTCTAGAAATTCTCAATTTAATATCTTAGAAAACAAAAACTTTTTTCCATACTGCATTGGAACCCTGGAATTATTTCTGATGGATCATGTGACACAGAAGATTGGAATAATAGCTGCTGAAAATTCAGCTTTGCCTTCACAGGAATAAATGACATTTTAAAATATAATCAAATAGAAAACAGCTATTTTAAATTGTAATAATATTTCACAATATTATTGTATTTTATATCTAATAAATGCAGCCTTGGTGAGCATAAGAGACTTCTTTTAAAAACATTACATAATTCTTTCTGACCTCAAACTTTTGAACGGTAGTTTACATATACCTATTCATACCAGGTAATCATCTTTATCCCTATGGCAATACATTCCACCAGCCACTGCCAAAGTAAGCTAAGGTGTTACTGCCAACTATTGGGAAATTCTGAGACCCCTGGCCTGACTTCACAGGGATTGTTGTTGTCAGATTTTCACCAAAGTAACTGGATATCTTGCTTCACAAATGCACAAGAAAATAACAAATAACTTCAAAAAGCTCCTTAAAGACCCCTTCTGTTGTCAGCCCAAGGGTGTGAAGCTGTTCCTGTACCCTTTACTCCTGCAAGTTCACTACGTTCTGTTGTTATAGATCTTTTCACACAAAGAACATAACAAACACAATGTAGCCCAGGTGTCTGGTCTTATCAGATCTGAACAAAGCAAAAATACGTCACCAAAGAGGTCTCTGTTTTTAAACTGATGTAAAACAGCCCAACAATGACTTAATGTCTACATGATTTAGTACGGTTACTGATTAATAAAAGAGCAATAATCAGTTTAGCATCGTTTACATTAAATTAAAGTTTGATATTCTGTTGGTTTAGACTCATGTTTATCATGTGCCTTCTAATCTAATCAAGATTATTTTATGAAGTAACCAACTGTCGCCTCCAAGTAACATCATTGCTTGATTTGTGTCCTGTGTGCTGCAGAAGTTTACACTTGATTACCGAATAAATACACACGTGTCTGACATCATCATTATTTAGTTCATTTAGACATTTGTATATGCCTCAAAGCACAATTAAGTCCTTCATTAGATGTGCATCACCCACATTACTTCAACTAATGGTTGGATTTAATGCCCTGGGAGATGTTTAACACTATTCCTGTGGTTTTGCCCCAGTTCTCTGTAATTTCAATTCATCAGGTAAGCAATTTGGAAACTGGGAATTCAGATGATATAATTAACTATAGACCAATTAGTCTTCACCCGGTTCTCTCTAAAGTGCTGGAGAAGGTTGTATCAGAACAATTTTTGCAGCACTTAGAGACTAATAATCTTTTACACCCTTTACAATTTGGTTTTAGACATAACCATTCTACAGAAACTGCTACTTGTTTATTATTTGAAAATATTAAGCGGTCACTCGATAAAGGATTTAAAGTCGGTGCAGTATTCCTGGATCTGAAAAAGGCATTTGATACCGTAAATCATAATATTTTAATGTCAAAAATAACAAAGTATAATATATCAAAACAATCTCTGTTATGGTTTGATTCGTATTTAAAAAATTGTGAACAAAGTGTTGTCATTGATAATTTTAAGTCAGCTCCTCATAATATTGATATAGGAATTCCTCAGGGAACAATTTTGGGTCCGATTCTTTTTAGCATTTATATTAATGATCTTCCAGAAGTGTGTCCTGATGCGAGTCTTCAAATGTATGCTGAAGACACGGTTGTCTACGTATCTGGTAGGAACTGTATGGAAATTGAAGAAAAGTTAACAAGAAATTTAGAGAAAGTGTCAGCTTGGCTTGATGCCTCTTTTTTAACTTTAAATACTAAAAAGACAAAGTCCATATGCTTTTCAATAAGAAAATTACCGGTAACAGAATCATTAAACATTAGAATTAAAGATGAGATTATAGAGCAAGTATCAGAAGAAAAATATCTTGGTATGATTTTAGATTCTCAATTACATTTTAAAAGTCATGTTAAAAAGTTGTGTAAAATGATTAAAGCAAATCTTACCAGCTTTAGAATAATAAGAAATTGTTTAACATATGATCATGCTTTTTTGTTTTTAAATTTGATGATATTATCACACGTGGCATACGGATTATCTATTTGGTCTCAGACAAATCAATCCATAATTAATCAGGTTAAATGTCTTTACAATAGAGCTTTGAAAATGTTAGATAGAAAGCAAATAAGATACCACCATTGTCAGATCCTAAGTAAATATAAGATTTTGAGCTTCGCTCACTTTGTCTTTTTTCATTATGTAAAGTTTGCGTTTAAATGTTTAAATGGTCTTGCTCCTATGCCCTTATGTAAAATTTTAGAGAGATTGCAGGGAAGCAGTAGATCCACTAGAGCGGCTTCTAGTGGAAACTGTAAAGTTATACATTGTAAAACATTATTTGCTCAGACTGTTCTCTCAGTGAAAGGTGTAAAATTTTGGAATTCATTGCCTGACTATTTAAAATCTACTATAAATTGTAATTAATTTAAGGAAGTCACGGAATCTTGGTGGATACATCAACAAACATGTAGTCATGTTTAGTGTATTTATATTATAAATTTGTGTACTACTTGTTTATTGTAATTGTAATTTATAAAAGCCCTCCTAGGGACAAGTGTTGCAAATTAGCTTCGGCTACAAGTACTATGGTACATGCATGGGATGACTGTTTTTTTACATTTTCATCTATGTTTATTGTATCGGTCCCTAACAAATAAAACTAAAAAAATTATACTAAATAAAATAAAAAATAAAAACAATTTCTACATGACTCATGATCCACATTAGGTAGAGCAGATGTAGCCGAGGTGATGATTATTTGTGGGGATTTTAAGCTGATTTTTTCTGACAAATAGCCAGTTGCTTCTGGCTCTATTTATACCTTAACATCCATCTCAGGTGACACAATAAAAAATGCTGAGGCAAGATCATGGTTTACACCTGGTAGTAACCAAGAGGTAAAGGCTGGACTGGTTAGCATGGTCCAGTTAGCCCTTGCTATAAAATAAATCACAAAAGCACTACTATGTAAAAGTTTGAGTGAGGGATATTTTTATCTTATAGTCACCAAAGCTGCATTTATTTGATCTAAAATCAAAGATCAGCCTTTATTTGAAATATAAATCTTTTGTAACCATGTACAAGTTTTTACTGTCATTTCAGTCATTTTAATAAACCCCAGTGTAATTAATCTATTATTTTCTTTAAAAATAAAATCTTACTGACCCCAATTATTTTAACAGTATAGTGTATTTCACTGCATTATAATTTGGATTGGTTCACACGAGCCAATGTGAAATGATTTGCTAATTTATGACTAAGAAATTATCATAAATGATGGAGGGAAGAAACTTATTTATAAATAAAGTAGCAAGTAATGCTGTATTCAAGTCCTCCTGGGACTGCTTACAAGTTGAAGAGTCACATATAATGTGATTTTGGTCAGAATAAACAGCGTTTTAGTGCTATTGCAACAAAATGAACAACAAAAGATGGACAGCGGGTGTGTATTTGATTGCTAGCCTGTGTACTTTATCATTTATATGCCACCACAGAGAATTATGGGAAGTGTAGTTGTGCCACGAAGCCTCTCAACTCATAAGTCGGCTAAATAGGTAATATTTATTTTCTTTATCAGAATTTACAAATACAACCTAATGTGATCAATGCCACTTCTGTAATGAATCTCAAATGAACACATCCACAAATCAGAAAGTTGTGGCGTGGTGTAAGCTAGCAACTATGCTAGCATCATATGCTCACTACTTGGGCATGCTTTAAACGCCAACATTATACGCCAATGGGTATCGTTAAGGTTTTAACGTATTACTACTATTATCGATACTGCTTATCGATTCGGTACTTTAGCGGTATTCTTATCTGTACTTTTTGTTTCTATCTACTTCATATAATCATCAAATAAATGCTCTTTTTGTTATTGAGGCATGCAAACCTACCCTCTGGTCTGATCGTCAGTCCTGCCTTTTTGAATGGAAGGACTGGAAACAGCCAAATTGCAGGGTTATTTTGCTGTTTATTAAATTTGTGAGGAATCCCTGCATGGTCCTCGACAGGAAATTAAAAAACAGGTACCCACAGGAATGGGCTCAAAGAATATTGTAGAACATGACAACTTCATGGAAGAACATCAGAATGGATCATCCATTGATGAGTTTTCCTGTCATGGTTAAAGACAATAATACTGTTCTCCTGTCATGTAACATGATTGACTTGAGTAGCCAGGAAATCATTTTTTATTTCAGTGGCCCCCCTTAGCGAAAATGCCATTTTTATTACACATATAATAAAACAGACTGGCCATATTGCGGCTAAATTTAAGTTACTTAATATAATGTCTTGTTTGTAAATCTGTTGTATACAAATATCATAATCATGCCTTTGCACTGAATACAATAACTGTTCCAGACAATGTAGAAACTGGAATTCACTCACCTTCTACTTGAAAATAACCACCGGTCTTCAGTGAGAGCATTATCTGATGTCATTTCCAGGATGGTGGCAACTAGACTGAACAATGTGAAGACAAAACATTTTTTAGAAAATATATTTGTTAAATATGGAAATAAAATGATTAATTTTAATTATGAAGTTGTTAAGAATGGTTACAGTCAAAGAAAAATATGACATCTGAAAATGCTGACAGCATCACAGTGAAATCAGAATGTATTTATAAGAAGAGTTTATAATAATTAAAATGGTAAATCATTATATGTTACCTTATTTTTCACTATGGCTATTTTTAGAGCAAATGCACTCTGCAAATGCACTTTGTGTTCATGATTTTTAAATCATTACCATTTCTGCTGTAATTGGTCTTGTTTTGTTGTCTTTTCCTGAAATGTTGCATAAAATGCAGTACTAAATGGAGACTGGATTGCTGCTTTTGGCCATTGCATTATTTTGATTGCATTTTAAATTGTTACATACTCTTCACCACAGTGAATACTTAGCTTGCATTATGATTGTCAAAATATTAGGACAGGATTAAGGATTTGTTAGATATTTGGTGGATGCAGCTGAAACAACCTTTACATCCATTATAAGTAGCCATAAAGTCTCTGAACCTTACAATCCTCGTCTCCATGCGTGCACCATTGGTCCTTTATGGCCAAAATTTCTTCCATTTCTTCTAAAGTGTCTTCTATTAGTCTCGCCTCTCATCTCCTGCAAGAAATACACACATTCATTCAACACACAAATATCTTATCAAGGGCAGATGGGTAGAACATGTGTTTGTGCCTTCTTATGTGGTATAAGAGTGATGTGCCGAAGTCCACAATAAAGCACTGAAGCAGTTTCTACCAACACATGGCAACCTGTCACAATAAAACTGATAAAAGAAGGACCTCTGCTGGAAGTTCCACATTTTTGTCCACATTTTGACAGACCTTTAAAACAAGGTAACGGAGTTGCTTCGGGACATTCTTGACTTGCACATCACAAATAACGTGTGGCAAATGGAAAACACGTGACACTGTCCATCGTGATGTTTGCGAGATCTCACATTTTACTTTGTGCCAGTTCTAACTTAACTGTTCTCATATGAGATCAAAAAGTCAGCCCTACACGACAAGTTTTGGAAATCAAATGACTTTCCAGTAACAGCTTATTTCAAATTGAGAGCAGATGATATTTAGCATAGTGATGTTTAGCATACGAATATTGACATAACCTGTGTCTTCAACACTTGAATGAGTCCTAAACTCTGTTTTAGGCCCCGTTTGTCCCTCTGGCTATCACAGGATGATGTTTTACTGTTGAAATTGTTCAAGACCTCCAAATGCTATAGAGGAGCCAGATGTCTGTGTCACTGAGTGACAATCTTCTAACAGTGCTGTTTTATTTTTCATTCATTTGCAGAGCTGTTTTGTCTCGGTTCTGCGCACAAGCTATTTCGCTTTTGTCAGCAGTTTGGTTAATACAAGCGATGTGCATAGAGTGGTTGAAATGTGGACCTTCAGAGACAAATATGGTCAAAGCTGCAACTGCATTCAAGCAAAACTTCCTTGATTATAATCTCAAGAGATCTCAATTGCATAAGGAGACAATTCACTCTCTGAAAGCAAACTAAAATTACACCTTTTTCAACAGCGAGGAGGGCCAGAGTCTTATGCCATTGTACAAAACATCACTTTACAGTGTAGACATGTCATTGGGATGCAATGAAAATGTGGAATTTAGTGTGGTCCCACACAACCATGTGTGGGGTTTCTCCGCCATTCGAAATTGCAAGTTAAATATGTTTTGTCCTCTTAAGGATGCAGCCAGTGCATAATTAACATTCCCTGGCTGTTTACAGTTGATTATTTAACTCAGTGGTTTTCCCTGGGAGCTGGTGATTATGCTGCTGCTCGACTACTAATAAAGAAATCCCTTTGAAATTCAAGGCTCATATGAAGGAGATTTGGCGGAGAGGAACCAGTTATTAAGACGGAGACCAAAAAAAATCAGCACCATCCTCACATTTCAGCTTACTGAAGTGAAACTAAACTGATAATTGGCACAGTAAGACAACATGAAAAGGTAACACTTTAGTACAGGGACCAATTCTCACTATTAACTATATTTGCTTATTAGCATGCATATTACTAGCAAATTGGCCGTTTATTAGTACTTATAAAGCACATATTCTGCATGACCATATTCTACATCTTCAATCCTAGCCGATACCTAAACTTAACAACTACCTTACTAACTATTAATAAGCAGCAAATTAAGAGTTTATTGAGGCAAAAGTAATAGTTAATAGTTAGTTAATAGTGAGAACTGGACATAGATAGATAGATAGATAGATAGATAGATAGATAGATAGATAGATAGAACAACAGACAAATAGAAAGACATAAAATAATATAACAGCTCCACAAATTATTTAATAGAACGATATAATTATTGAATGATAGATAGAAAGACAGACAGAGACACAGACAGAACGACGGATATATATAATGACAGACAGAACAATAAAACGACAGACAAAATGAAGGTTGATAGATCGATAGATAGACAGAAAGACCAACCCACCGACAGACAGTTAGATAGATAGACAGATAGATGGATCTACAGAATGATTGATACAGTAGAACTATAGAACAAGACAGATAGAATTACAGATAAAATTATATAACAGCTCTACAAATTATTTAATAGAACGATATATAGATTGATAGAATGACAGAAGTATAGAATGATAGATAGAACGATTGACAGAGATACAAACAGAATGAAAGATATATAGAACGAGACAGAACGATAAAATGACAGACAGATAGAAAGATAGATAGATTGATAAATATACGACAGACAAAATGAAGGTTGATAGATCGATAGATAGACAGAAAGACCAACCCACCGACAGACAGTTAGATAGATAGACAGATAGATGGATCTACAGAATGATAGATACAGTAGAACTATAGAACAATAGACAGATAGAATTACAGATAAAATTATATAACAGCTCTACAAATTATTTAATAGAACGATATATAGATTGATAGAATGACAGAAGTATAGAACGATAGATAGAACGATTGACAGAGATACAAACAGAATGAAAGATATATAGAACGAGACAGAACGATAAAATGACAGACAGACCGAAAGATAGATAGATTGATAAATATAGACCGACCGACAGACAGACAGACAGACAGACAGACAGACAGACAGACAGACAGAC
>NW_015505423.1:1136243-1154985 GCF_001515645.1 Sinocyclocheilus grahami | reverse complement strand
GATAGATAGATAGATAGATAGATAGATAGATAGATAGATAGATAGATAGATAGATAGATACTCCTAACACTATCTGGCCTCACATAAAGACTGTTTACAGTTTGGTTGAAGTGTCTATATGTCAAAACATTATCACATCCAGATACAGAAATCTTGAGCTAGACAGCTTGTGTTGTCATGTTTGCTCTCCCCACAGTCTTGCCACATGAATATGCAGGCTTGATTGCCAGTGTTTACAATTCAATAAGTGCACACAATTTAAAGGCTTGTGTGCATATATGCTTGTTGGTATAAAACAAGCAAACCACACACAAAACTAAACAGGCACATAGTGCTACTTTTTTGCCAGGAACATGCAATTACTTGTAGTTTTCAGATCCAAGCACTTCCTTTTTTACACATTTTCTTTTCCTCTTTGAGAATCCCATTTGGAGGAATAACTACATGTTGCACTGGAAGTGTCTCAAATGTGGTGACAGGAACACAGCGGATGAACCATTAAAATTCCTCTGGGATCGTATGGTTGTTATACACGAAAGCCATAAGGATCAGTGTCAGGTTTCTTTAAGAGATACAGTAAATGTTGTGTGGACTTCTGAACCCTGAGTCTTGGACACTTTTGTCAATTTACGTTACAGCAACTATTGTAACAAAAGCAATCCACTTGCAAAACACTTTCTATTCTATTCAAATCGCTTTTGTTATTTTTTACTAATCACTATTCATATTATAATTATATTTATTGGTCATACCAACACTATCCTTAAAAACTGGGAAAGATATGTTTTTGAAAAAAATAATTACTTTTGAAAAATGAATACTTATATTCAGCAAGGATAGTAGTCCCTATACAACACCAAACGTCATTATGATTAATGACTTTGACCTTTGTGACCTTTCCCCTCCCCCCACGTAGCCCACCCACATCGCGACCACCCACATTGCGACCTCATAATGACGTCCATATGCGAAAATCGGCATGCGTGAAATTCTGTTGTTTGTACAGATGTTTGGCTGTGTCCATCCAGTGACAAAACCATAAATGAGCTGTCAAGTAATGTTTTTGTAGATTTTATGGACCATTCCCACTTGCATGCATCTGCGGCACACGTGTTTGTGGTATCAGGTTTCATTCCAAGGTACACTTAGATAAATAGGCCCCGGCAGTTCTGTGGAAAATCAGAAAAGAGCTGTGAAATACATAGACATGGACGGTTTATACTCACCTAAAACTTCTGAGAAGGAATGGGATAAAGAGATTATGGAAAATCTGACTTTGGCACTGAGAAAGCCGTTGATTAAGTGGCGCGATCGGCATCTTCTGAGTGCACTATTTTTGATCGTAAACAAAATGTTCAAGTGGTGTGACGCGTGACGGATACAACAAAATTAAAACGCAGCTGTTTCACCCCGAGAGTCACCCCGGCAAAAGTTCAGGGGCGCTGCCGTCCCTGCCCATTTACTACAGCCATTATAAAGAACAGTAAGTCGACCCTTCCCACACCACATTTCCAACATGTCTCAAGAAGACTCTTTACGAAGCGATTACGCCCCTTTCAACCTCAAAGCTCCTGATGATAATGCTATCGATTATATTCCGACAGACGAACACCACTCACCCGACCTGCGCAAAGAATGCTTGGATAAATTCTGCACGGAGCTCGGATATTGTAACCTGAGCTACCTAAAGGACCTGTGCACTACCTCTGCCCACACAGGGTTTGATACCACAGATGGGTACTTCAGCGGGATCGGGTTCAAAATCATAAAAGCCACGATCGTGCTGCTGCTGCAGCACATCATAGACAACAAACTGAGGGAGGAGTGCGAGGGTTGTGCAACGGACCATCCGAAACAGCTGCAACATTCCTGTCTGTTTGAGCCTGCCGCATAATATTTAGACTCACGCTTTGATGAACTGTCCCGCAAACTGTTCAAACCCGATCTTCAGACCATTATCGACTTCACCCTATGCCGCTGCTGTTTAATGACCAACAATATTCTCAGGATTCAGGGAACTACTGGTGCTATCCTGCACGAATTAAGAGACAAACCATTCATCGTCGCAAAACTGCAAGAAATCAGGGAAAACGGAGCTCAGATATTGTAACCAGAGCTACCTAAAGGACCTGTGCACTACCTCTGCCCACACAGGGTTTGATACCACAGATGGGTACTTCAGCGGGATCGGGTTCAAAATCATAAAAGCCACGATCGTGCTGCTGCTGCAGCACATCATAGACAACAAACTGAGGGAGGAGTGCGAGGGTTGTGCAACGGACCATCCGAAACAGCTGCAACATTCCTGTCTGTTTGAGCCTGCCGCATAATATTTAGACTCACGCTTTGATGAACTGTCCCGCAAACTGTTCAAACCCGATCTTCAGACCATTATCGACTTCACTCTATGCCGCTGCTGTTTAATGACCAACAATATTCTCAGGATTCAGGGAACTACTGGTGCTATCCTGCACGAATTAAGAGACAAACCATTCATCGTCGCAAAACTGCAAGAAATCAGGGAAAAGCTGCTGGATGAGTCCTACAAGAAAGTCGTTTATGCTCAGAAATGCTCAGAAAAATTCTAGATGAGATATCCGCTGCCGGTCAAGGGATAGGAGTTGGCGAGGTACTATGTATGTGTACATATGTAACTGATGTATGTGTGAAGCTTTTTTTAAAAAATGAGAAAAACAAGGTCTGCGAAATGGTTGAAATTCTGGTCAACTACATGCTTGATCGGGGGTATATGTCGTGTGTAAATTGTCTTTACTGGTTAGACAGCCTGTAAGGTCATTCTATCAGTTTTTATAATTACTTATATCATAAATTCGTTATGTAACCATTTTTGAATTCTATTCTTTTATTTATTGTGTTATAAAAGAGATTTGTGAGATTGCGATTGTCACGAATTCGGTCCATGGACTTCCGTTTATTCACCACCAGAGGTCACCCTTTCCTTTACATTGACTCTCGCACAACACAAACTGTTGCATAGCACCCCGGACTACATATCCCATCATTCATTGCACAATTTGCACACTGCACTGATTGCACTCATTACACACAGCTGTTTCTTATCACCTCACTCACTATATAACACCCACTCAAACCATCATTCTCTGCTGAGTATTGTTTAGCCTGTACCCCTTTCCGAGTCTCCGTGGTTTCCCTTGCCTGTTTTTGCGGTTTCTGATCTTTGCCTGTTTTCCTGGATTTTTCCCTCTCGTCTCGCCCCTGTGATTCTGTCTGCCGATCGGTGACCTACACTAGCCCTAGGACTATTCTTGTGTTTTTGCCCGCCATATATCTTTGCACAGTATAGTTTTGGACATGATTTCTATAACAAGAATATGATACATTTGACAAAGAAGTGATTGGAAGAAACGTTTCAAGCATGAATTCTCAAACTCACACATACCAAACATTAATACGACCCCTTAAGCTATTCGATAGTTATTAACAATACATCAGTCAAGTCAAGTCACAGCTAATCTTCCTGAGTCAAGTCTAGTCACAGTTGATCTTCCTGAGTCGAGTCTAGTCACAGTTGATCTCCCTGAGTCGAGTCTAGGCACAGTTGAGGGGAGACAGACAAACAACACACACAACTTCTCGTTCAGACAGTTTCATTTCGCTCCCATCGAGTTAAAAACACAAATAAATGCACAGCTATTTGCACTCTGCATCGAAAACATATGAATGCGCTGTTGCACCTCTAAGAACTTTTAAGACTTATTCTGTGGCGTTTATATAAGCCTTTTGACAGGTTGTATCACAGAGCTGTAAAAATGATTATGCTCACCAAGTGAATGAATCGCGTTTGTGCAAACTCTTATTACAAAGCAAAAACAAACACTCTTTTTCCATCCATAAACATTTCTCTCAGTTAACATGTGCAATGTCATCTCACAGTCTGAAACGTCTGTCATAGCAAATCAACACAAGCTGTTGTGAATAATTAAGTGAAGTCTCTTCTCATAGGATAAGAATACGAAGTCTCATGAATAATTTAATAGACACTGACGCGTCATCGATGTACCATAGTCCACTGCCACATCACAAATTGTGACGTCAACACGGAAGATTTTAAACCCGGAAGATGAAAATAGAGCAAAAAAGCTTAAAATTAACCAGTTTTCTCCACCAGTTAAAATTATCGGACGCTAACATTGTCTTCTATGATGTACAACACAAACACCTCTGCTAAAATCTCAGAAAAAGTAGTCTGGGGTTTCATGACCCTTTAAGGTATAATCATTTTCTAAACATCTCTTATAAATATTGACTTGATAAATGTTTTGATTTTAAGGATAAAATAACGTATTAAAGGTAACGAGAATACCTAACAAAATATTTGTTTTAATATTGAATATTATACTTCAAACCTTTGAATATTGCATTTCTCACGAAGGGTGTAATTTTATTAATAACCACCAGAGGTCATCCGAGCTCTATGGTATAACCTCTCACACTGCAGCTCTGAAAACACGAGAAAAGGAATTCGTTTACAACAGAATTTACGGCAACGAAATGTCATTGGCTTTTGAAAGAAAAACAAAAACGCATATGCTACGGTGTAATATTTGTAGCGTCTGGACCAATCAAACACACAATATATATATATTTAATAAATACTCTGTAACACCCCTCAGTTAACAAGCCATATGAGGACCTATGGACCCTTCCCCCGAAATGCGTCTTAACACCTCAGAAACACACCAGGCCCCTGGTCACCATGGCAACCAACACTGATATCACTGGTTTTATTGCCCAAAGGAATGTGGGTAGAGGAAATCACTACTTTTTCCATAGGAAAAGACACAATGCATAGTAAAAATGGACTCTTCTCTAATTAATTCATAGGAAAACCTTTCTTTGAATGAACACACATATCCTTCAGGTCATTGTATATGTTGTTACTGTCCTTGTATATTGTCTCTTATATTGTATACTGTTTTATGCACACTTATGAGAGAACCACTCGTTCATGTCATCTTACCTATATGTAATCCTACCATGTTTAGTATCTATGAATACGTCTTCTGATGGTCTAAATCGAGAGTGTATATTATATGTTGGTACATAGACAATATATTAGTGTTCTTAGAATCATTAGTAATTTCGATTCAAGTTCCATATGCAAATTACCATGCTTTCACACAAAGGGTCATAAAACTCCCCAGTATTTCCAAACTCCCTCTTGGGATTTCAGCCTTTCTCATTGGACAAGCCCATCTTGAGAGGCGTGAATCTTCTCAGACCTTAAAGGCCTCACATCAGTGACCCGCCTCTAGTCTGCGGTTCTGTTAGATTCTGAGAAGATGTGAGCTCCAACGCTGCTAAGAACCCACTAAGTTTGTGCCAGGCTGCGGCCTTGACTTGATTCTCTGACTCAAACGGGTTCTTTTTCATCAACCAACGTCAGCAAAGATCAACTTGAGCCTTCAGATTGCATCAGGAATCTCTGTCAGACAGACAAGATGTGCAAGTATCAAACTTAGTCTTATTAATTGATACATTAAGTATCATTTGCACCTTTTTACAAAGTGTTAGACTAGTTTAAGTGTTTATGTAGTATGTTAGACTAGTTTAAGTGTTTATGTAGTTAATAAAGTCTTACTTGTATCACACTTGACGTTGTTCATTGTTTGCTCATAACTGGAGTCCCTTAATCATGCAGATTTATGCTACAGGCTCTGTGTAGAATTGTACAGTAAGAAAGTTATTTCCCTTAACCAGGAAATTAACGTTCTTAGAATTGACAGATAGTTGACCCTGAGAGGTCAAGTAAATACTTACAGCGGATCTAAATATTTATAATTAATTATAACTAGTTATGATTAATTATTCATATTTCCCCTTGAGCTGATTCGCTACACCCTTTAAGGTATAGTCATTTTCTAAACATCTCTTATAAATATTGACTTGATAAATGTTTTGATTTTAAGGATAAAATAACGTATTAAAGGTAACAAGAATACCTAACAAAATATTTATTTTAATATTGAATTTTATACTTCGATCCTTTGAATATTGCATTTCTCACGAAGGGTGTAATTTTATTAATAACCACCAGAGGTCATCCGGGCTCTATGGTATAACTTCTCACACTGCAGCTGTGAAAACACAAGAAAAGGAATTTGTTTACAACAGAATTTACGGCGACGAAATGTCATTGGCTTTCGAAAGAAAAACAAAAACACATATGCTACGGTGTAATTTTGTTTTTGTAACTCCGGATACAAACTTTTTCCCACCGTATGTGAAAACAGTATTATGTTTACATAAACAAAGCCTGAGCGCCTGTGAAAATAGCCAGGACTGCACAGATTACAAGCGTGCCAATTTTTTTCATCGTCACGGATAGATTAGTGGCATATGTGAAACTTGTTAAAGGAGATAGATCGCTGTGTGTAGCAAAAGACCCGTGCTAACATCTGGATAAACATTGCAAAATAGACATACAGTATCTCACAGAAGTGAGTACACCCCTCACATTTTTGTAAATATTTTATTATATCTTTTCATGTGACAACACTGAAGAAATTACACTTTGCTACAATGTAAAGTAATATAACAGTGTAAAGTAAATAACAGTGTAAATTTGCTGTCCCCTCAAAATAACTCAACACACAGCTATTAATGTCTAAACCGCTTGCCACAAAAGTGAGTACACCCCTAAGTGAAAATGTCCAAATTGGGCCCAATTAGCCCTTTTCTCTCCCATGTGACTCATTAGCGTTACAAGGTCTCAGGTGTGAATGGGGAGCAGGTGTGTTAAATTTGGTGTTATACAGGTTCCACTCAGAACAGGCCTCGCCATGGTCGACCAAAGAAGTTGAGTACACGTGCTCAGCGTCATATCCAGAGGCTGTGTTTAGGAAATAGATGTAAGAGTGCTGCCAGCATTGCTGCAGAGGTTGAATGGGTCAGCCTGTCAGTGCTCAGACCATACGCCGCACACTGCATCAAATTGGTCTGCATGGCTGTCGTCCCAGAAGGAAGCCTCTTCTGAAGATGATGCACAAGAAAGCCCACAAACAGTTTTGTTAGCAGACTAAGGACATGGATTACTGGAACCATGTCCTGTGGTCTGATGAGACCAAGATAAACTTAATTGGTTCAGATGGTGTCAAGCGTGTGTGGCGGCAACCAGGTGCACAAAATATTGACACTTTGGGCCCAATTTGGACATTTTCACTTAGGGTTGTACTCACTTTTTTGGCCAGCGGTTTAGATATTAATGGTGTAACGGGGCTGACAAGACGTGAGACGTGCGGATCCATAAGCAAGATTTATTTAAAGCAGAGGAGGTCAGAAACACAGTCAGGGTCGAAACAGTGGCAAACAGGTATATGGCGGGCAAGACACAAGAATAATCCTAGGGCTAGCGAAGGTCCATGAATGGCGAACAGAATCAAAAGGGGCAAGACTAAAGGGAGAAATCCAGGAAAACAGGCGAAGATCAAAACTGAGAAAACAGACAAGGCAAGGCAAAACTAGGCTAGGAGGCTAACGGGGCTCTGTAGTGTAGCTATCCAACGATAAGTGCTAAACAATACTCAGCAGAGGGAAGGAGTGTTAATAGTGAGTGAGTGATATGAAACAGCTGGGTGCAATCAGTGCTGTGTACAATTAGTGAACCAGCTGTGTGCAATCAGTGCAATGAATGAGGGGATATGTAGTCCGGGATGATATGCAACAGTGTGTAGTGCGAGAGTCAATGAAAATGGAAAGGGTGACCTCTGATGGCTAGCAGACGGAAGTTCATGGACCGTATTCATGACAGATGGCTGTGTGTTGAGTTATTTTGAGGGGACAGCAAATTTACACTGTTATACAAGCTGTACACTCACTACTTTACATTGTAGCAAAGTGTCATTTCTTCAGTGTTGTCACATGAAAAGATATAATAAAATATTTACAAAAATGTGAGGGGTGTACTCACTTCTGTGAGATACTGTACTACAATAACAGCATATAATTTTTGTTTAAAAATTTTAAAAAGTAGTTTATTCCTTTAACAGTCAGATGAATGTTTAATTTTGGAAGAGGAGGAAGTACTGAATTAAAAAAATTATTAGGCCTTACTTTATTTCCACTATTTCAAACAAAGAAGGTAATTAAAGGGTCAACAGTACCAGTATAAAAGAGTTTCAACAGTAATTTATTGCAGAAGAGAAACTGAAGGGCTCAAGGCTACGCTATGAAAAGGCCTCTGTCAGTCTATCTGTAATCACACAAAGAGCAACTACAGAAATGGCTGTGTGTTGAGTTATTTTGAGGGGACAGCAAATTTACACTGTTATACAAGCTGTACACTCACTACTTTACATTGTAGCAAAGTGTCATTTCTTCAGTGTTGTCACATGAAAAGATATAATAAAATATTTACAAAAATGTGAGGGGTGTACTCACTTCTGTGAGATACTGTACTACAATAACAGCATATAATTTTTGTTTAAAAATTTTAAAAAGTAGTTTATTCCTTTAACAGTCAGATGAATGTTTAATTTTGGAAGAGGAGGAAGTACTGAATTAAAAAAAATTATTAGGCCTTACTTTATTTCCACTATTTCAAACAAAGAAGGTAATTAAAGGGTCAACAGTACCAGTATAAAAGAGTTTCAACAGTAATTTATTGCAGAAGAGAAACTGAAGGGCTCAAGGCTACGCTATGAAAAGGCCTCTGTCAGTCTATCTGTAATCACACAAAGAGCAACTACAGAACAACTTCAGCTGTATCCGTCTGTCATACTTTTTCAAAGATAAGAACAAGCAGCTACAAAGCAGATAATGAAGGGACAAAGAACACTGTTATTGAAATATCCATATCTGTTTCTCACAGACTCACCTGCAAGGCTGCGACTGAACAAATAGGAGTATGAGAAATTAAAGATAAAATAACAACGTCAACATCATTCAAAGCATCATCTTTAACAATAATTCATTTGTTTTTGGCTTTCGTCTAATTTGTGTCTTTGTACAACAATGAAACTCTTCTGATGAGATTCATTAAAAATGTAGATATATTGTTCTCATTTATTGTAGAAACAATTACCGGAACTATAGTGCCATGAGAAGACCAGCTGAAAATTAAAACGATTGTTGCAGAAATATGCATTTTACTGCCAAATAATACAGCAATACAGCATCTACCAGCATGGGCCACACTAACTAGCCAAACCTTCACTTTTCACTTGTTTAGTGATTCTGTAATTCCAACCCGGTCTCATGGCAAATACGTACCTGGGGGCACATTTTTGCAAGTTGCGAAATACGTACCAATAAGTACATATCACTGCAGTTTCCAAAAAAAATGAACACTAGAGGCAGTAAAACTCCGACACCTTTTAAATTATTTTCACACAGAGTATGATTTACAGAGTTTCGATTAATAAAGCGTAATTTTCGCACAATTACTTGAAGAGTATTATGTTGTGACTTCATAACATTTTTAATATGCTGGGAGATTTGAAAACTGATGCTTTTGAACGTTAGCACCGCACATATCCAGCTTCATATCAATGGGTTTTCATAGATGACAGGTTTGTTCGGTAGCTCACGGAGTACGGAGACGTACTTGAGAGGCGAGGAGCTCCGGTTTGAATCCTGTGTAACTATGGTTCAACAAAACAGTTCAAATCTGCCTATAAGGAAGTTAAAATGGCACGGTTGCATCAAAAAATTTGTTTTTATATCAGTTTTGCATTTGTTAACACTATCGGGTAGGTTTATGGTTGGGTTTGGTGTAGGGCATATTTCCAACACGATAGAGCATTAACTTTTAGCGACAGTCACCGGATATTTGAATTCTGAATCGCCACAATACGTACCTGAAGAAACGTAATAAAAACACAGCAATACGTACCTATATCAACGTAATAAAAACGTGCCAGGGTTCACGTATTGAACCCGCGTTTTAGCACCACTCAGTGGACATTTCTCTTTGAAACTGCGGCGAAACGTGCAGTAAGGTACGTAAAAATGGTGTTGCAGAAATGTACACAGAGGTATGTATTTTTATGAGACTGGGTTGTGTAATTCTGGGGTCAGTAATATTTTTTATGCTTTACCTAATGCTTTTATTCAGCAAAGACACATTTAATTGATCATAAGAGACAATAAGACATTTATAATGTTACAAAAGCTTAATTTAAATGTTGTTCTATTGAACTTTCATCTAAGAATCCTGAAGAGGAAAAAACAATAACAGTTTCCAAAAAAACTGTTAAGCAGCACAAAGGTTTTTAACATTGATAATAATAAGAAAGGTTTCTTGAGCACCAAAGCAGAATAACAGAATGATTTTTATTAGTGCATTTTAAATGTTTACTACTATAATGCCCCATGATTATTTTTTTATTTTATTATTTATCTTGTTTTCCAGTACAAATATCTAAACATTCTAAACACTCGTAACTCATACATTTACTTGGGAATAAAACATTGACTTTAAGGTGTGTCTTGTTCTCTGAAAAATGTATCCAAATCAAATATTTTTTTCTTAAAACAATAAATATAATCTTGTCTAATCTTGTTAAAACTTCATCTTGATAATCTATCCAAAAACTAAATGTAATATCTTATTGCAGCTATTACTGCTTCTCAAGTATGTACTTGATTTAAGAAGGTGTAGACATGTGTACTGGAAAACAAGACAAACATTTTTTTTTTTACAGTGCAGGGGATCAATGAACTAATCTCCTATCTTATTACATGCAGTACGTATTATTAAATGGATTTTCTGAAAGGCATGAGAATTTTGAACCCTCAGAAATCTCACACCCTCAGGCAGATCGTTTTAAATTGTAATTTCCATGTAAAGTCATTCTCAGCACACACGGCTTGTTGAACCTCCTGCTTTGTGGTCTGCCAGGGATATTTTAGTGGTTACAACTTGTACACAGTTGGCTGTTCCTCTGTATTTACAGCCTCTGTGTTTATGGGGAAGTGCTGAATATGCATATGAGACAACGGGAGTCTTAAACCTGGCATCATCAAATACCTCCCTCTAAATCCACTCTTTGTACCAGGTTTTTCAATGAAGGGGGATTCACATTACTTCACTATAACCAAAATGAGAAACACCTGGCAAGGTAAAGCCTCATAACTTGCTCTCTTGAGAGTAGTTAGTACTCCATCTGCCCAACATTTAGGCCTAGTGAGCAGACTCGCTGCCTTCTAAGGCAGCATCCTAAACACTGTGGAACATAGGTAGCTTGTTGCAATGCATTATGGGATTGATTCTCTGCAAAGAACACATGTAATTCTGCTATACAATTTGTCTGAAACAATGGCTGCATCCAAAAATCACACCTGCTTAATAGGTACAAGGGAGTATGAATGAGTGTAGAATGAAAGAAATCCAGATGTACTGTCATTTTGTCATTGTCATGTGACCTACCAGCGTCAGTTTCATCACTTCACTGACATTCACAAATCCTCTCCTGTGCCCTAATGGGACAGTAAAGTGTCTATCAGATACACACTTCAGAATCATGCCAGAAATAGTAGGTTATCCAGGGACTTTTTTGTCTACTGTTTAATGAATACTGTGAATTCGGACATACTACTCTGTTCATTGTTTTCCACCTACTATATAGTAGGGAAGTATGTGATTTCAGATAAAGCCAATGTATTTTAGAACAACAACAAATGTAATATGTCTACGTTTTGGAACTGCTTTCACATCAGGAGTACATGCATTATGCTTTAAAATGCTTCTCTTACATGCAGCTCACTAGGTTTTGGAACAAATATTGTGTTTATCTGAACAACTAACCCTTAAATAGTAATACCTGTGATGATAACCTAATTCCTGCTCACAATGGAATTCCACCTGGGTCATGTGAAACTGCAGAATATGGGCAATCACATTCCCGTGGCCTAATGACATAGCGCTAAGCGTTTTCTGAGCAATAAAGCACAAAAAAAATGTTAATACTGAAGCATATAAATGTACATGCCAGGTGGTTCAGAGAGCTTGGCTGCATTATTTATCTCTTTACTTTTATGACACTTGGCATGCTATGATGCAAACCCCCGATGGAGTGAAAACAGAATACATGCGGACTAAATTGCTTTATCATGGAGGTGAATCAGGAAAGACATTTTGAGAAAAGTGAAGTTATTTAAATGGAAACCAGGACTGTCAGGTGTACAAATTGTAACAATTTAGAGATTTCAAACAAAGGCCTGAAAGGTTTCAAGTTATGTAATAAGCCTACAAAACCGAAGAAACAAAGGCCAGATGTGAACATCTTCCCCTCTTTGACAGTGACTAATGCGCTAATGAGGTGGCAGACGAGCTGGGTGCATTGGGAAAATACTAACATCATATTTAGCGTGAAATATCACACCTTTTGGTGTTCATGGACTATAAATGTATTTTACTAATACTGTCGAAAGATCAAAAATGACATTGTCAATAATTGCTGAGAATAACAACAAATACTTAAATAGACATTACAAAAAGTACCATTCAATGTCAATATATTTCCATATTCCATTTTATAGCACTAAAAAAATGAATGCATATAGCCCTATTTGCTTTTTTTGTGTGTGTTATTTAGTTATTTATTAATTCAGTCAACAATTACACATATCAGAGTGTATGATAATGAAAATACTTTTGTCATTAAAACCTCTTTTTTGTAAAATAGAGAAAAACTATTTATTTACCTAATTTAACCTTTGATTCTGAGCTTTGTGAGGTCATATGTGGCGATGTCTCCTTTCAAACCTAAGACTCCTTGGTGGGAGGCTAAATGTGAAAACATATTGCCTCTGGCTAGCATATCGTCTATAACCATTTCCGAGCAGAAAGAAAATAAATGGATTTTATATTCTCTTTAAAAACAACTTCCTCAAAGTAAAGAAAAAAGTTTTTCTCCCTGACATTCAACTGGTAAGGTGTGTTTTATTGTTGCAGTTTAAAACACTGGCTCTAAAACAAAAACTAGTTGTATAATGAGATCATTTGATTTAAATTTGTGTGGTGGAATATGGAAATACAGCACCAATTAATACAGAGAGGCATAACCATTCAGCTTCACTTAATCAAAGATGTTTCGAACAGCAATAAAAATGGTCTCCTTGGCAGCTCTGCGTGGCATAATCCAAACTTATCTATTCATTAGGTAAAAATAAATCTGCTGAGCTCAGCACTAATATATTTTTCTCTGTTTCATTTTGGTTCTCTTAGACTTCAGGATTAATCAAATAATGAGCGGGAACAACAACTATAAAACAGAGGTCCAAGTTCTACATCCAATGGAAAATATCAATTCCTTCCAGGCTTTTTGGTCCAACTCTGTTGGAAAAAAACAAAAGCAAAATGAAAGACAAAAAGAGAGGGCAAGGGAGAGTGAGGGCACTGCTTCCCAACCAGTACCTACCTGAAGATTTCAAGCCTGTCCAAGCAAAGGGGTTCAATGAAAAAGTGTTTTTTTGTTTTTGATTGTTTGTTTGTTTACATCATAAGCGTGCCATGAACCTTACATTCATGCAATTCTGCATAATTCTGCAATTGTGCATGCTATGTGTTTGCACATGACGAAATATCTAACACAATGTGTCATTTTCACTGTTTTAAAGGGGTCATATGAGTGGAGTCAGCTGTCTTAACCGTGGCTTGTGTACGGCAAACACATAGCACCTTCATCACTGTGTCGGTCACGCGACTCTGTTCCCCTTTATTTTGAAAGATGAAGCTCTCGATTATGGTAAGGGGCGTCACATTTCAGACGAGTGTTTGCGGTGTTCGGCCAGTCACAATGCACTGGGTCAGCTGAACAATCAGAGCAGACTGCGCTTGTCGGAAGGAGGGACTTTGTAGAAAACGAAGCGTTTGAGAGAGGCGGGGCATAGAGGACCTACAATAATGTACAGTATTTGAAAAATAAAGTGTTTTTTGAACATTAAAGCATGTCAACATTCTGTTACACCAAATATACCAAATAATGATCTTTAAAAAAAGCATCATATGACCCCTTTAAAAAGGGTTGACTTCGAATGCTATAACATTTTCACCTATCGCAGATTAATATTAATGTACAGTCATAAATAAACTCTCCTGGTGCTATAAAAACATTGCTCAGGTTGAGTAGGCCTATACCGACCAGCCTGACACAGCACTAGTGGCTCAATCAGTGGTGGAATTACATGCTAGTCTCTCTCTAGTTCTCTTATTATAAAATTATGTTTTATAAAAATATTTTTTTTATTATTATTTTATAAATAACTATAGAATTATTTTTGCTAATCTGTTTGGTGACTCTCTTATAGGTTCAACTTTAAAGTAAATTGCACTGATTTAGTAGAGTTTCTAATCCATTGAAACTTGGATTTAAACTTGGAAATTTAAAATTGCCATACTTAATATCAGATAAAATCCAAAACCCATTTATCCATGTATTTATCTTTCTTTTGTTTTGATAACACTTCAGATAAGGCCATTATAATATAATCTGTTTGCCATTATAAAAAGAAAGAAAGAAAGAGCAAGTGTTTTATTGCAGTTTTTCTATATATTATGAAGTAGTGACTTTCCTATCACTTGTCTAACTATAATTCACACTGATTTTTGCCATCTCCATAATCTCTCTTTACCAAGAATCAAAGAGTGTTCTAATTATGGCTATTAGGAAAGCCTTTTTGATGTAATCGTTTGATGTGAATATTACTGTCTGCTCTCATTAGTTGGGCCTGTCAAGTTCATTCTCCGTTACACTCACCTTAATGTTCGTCTTAGTGTTGTTAGTCCACTTACAGTTACACTGTCTAACATCAGGTCTGGTTAATTAAATACAGCCTTTTATTTATCTCAGAAGGCAATTTGTTTTGCAGCTGGCTTAACAAATTAAATCAAGTGCTAAGCATTTAAAAAGCACAATAATCAGTTATTTATAACATCAGCTAAAACTGAAATTACTATCACATGTGTGTACGTGTGGGAGAGAGAGCTGGGCTTTGGAGGGCAGCATAAGGCGGCTCTTATTTCCAGCTGCATGGGTAAAATTCTCTTCACAACAGACTCAAGGACATCGAGGATGGCAAAAGTTTAATCTAGACAAGTTTTCACCCACTGGTGATTAGGTTTGTTGAAAAATGCTGCCCTTTTAACCCTTTGTTTGGAAGAATGTCTTGCATTCTGCTACACACAAACACATTTTTAGCATGCATTTGTAATGTAATGTACTTGAACAATCTGAATGTCATCGACAAGTGTAATGACAGAATAATCAAGCTTTCATCTGTTTCTGAACTCTTCAGTACACATACAGTATATGCTGTGTAATGCTGTCCTCTAGTGTTAGAATATGGCAGCGCTAGTTCTAACTACAGACATATATAGGGGCCAAAAGGCTCTTTATACAACGCATTATAAATTTAATACAATCCTCAATTCCCTAATAGTCATTCAAAAGACTTTTCCCTCCACTGCACCAGTATTTTGAGTTTGTTAACTTAACTTAGCAGCATCATAATTGCAAAATGTAACCCAATGACACGGATTTATTAACTGAAAAGTAACATTAAAATAATATTAATAATACTCACTTGTGCAAAATGTATGAACTGCAACTGCAATGACATGCACAAACTGGATCTGCTGTTAAAATATGAGACTAGAATAGTTGTCACACTTTTGCTCCAAAAGACATTTATATGACATTTGCCTCAGACTTTGTGACAATTATGGATTCAGTATCTTGCAAAAGGATTCAGTTTTATAGATGCCATTGTTGCAATACAACCTATAATTCATTTATTTCACAAGCAAAAGTGTCCAATACCAGGAGGGTTAACCAACAAAGCAAGTAGGCTGAACATATGATCTTAATTTGTCTGCCCCACGAGGCAACCTGCTCCACGTAAGTTGAACTTCTATGCTGGATTTGTCATCTCATATGAGTGGCACCTTTGAAGCTTTGGCAAGTGGCTAGAAAAAAAGATATTGAACATTTTTAAAAGATACAGTTTACTGAATATACACAGATATTTTGTGGGGCATGTTGTCACTCTATATAGTACCTGCCATTAAATTGTCACAAACAATTATTTATCTATTTGTAAAGCAAGTTATATTAACCTACTGAATGCACCTCTGAGGTCTTGGCAAATGGCTACAATAATAATAATAATAACAATAATAATAAATAACCACTATCATTGCTCTTTAAAAAGATATAGTTAATTCAATATATGCATTTATTTTATGGGGCATGTTGTCACAATTTATATGGCAGCCTATTTACTAAAACCTTTGTTTGTTTGTTTGTTTGATTTCTTCTTCTTTCAATGAAACGCCTATGAGGCATTATACGACAGCAACAATGTAAAAGTTAACATTAAGCAATATCACAGAAGTAAAAGTGCTTATCTTCACAGGTGTGTGTGATTCAGCTGTTGGCACAAGGCTGCAGGCCGAAGCAAACGTGTCCAGTAACTGTATATTTTTATACAACTGTTCCAAACACAAGTAAATAATATAAAATAACTTACATTTTAACCTAAATTTGTCCAGTTAGTTCGTATGTTTCTTCTCCGTCAACTAAATTACTAGTTTAAAAACACGCTAAGGCATCAAGCTTGGATCGTGACTAAGAAACACAAAGACCGTTATGGAGAATCTTGAATGAGTGGAACGGAGCTTCTGTTATCACTCGGCTCTAGCTCCACTCCGCATTTTCCATTTCCCCAAACAACCAACACCAGTGGATCTACTTTCTGTATATGTTGAATTTTGTCTGAATGTAGTGCAAGTGTGGATTTATTAAGTTCATTTACCTGCGATAGCATAAATATGGCGATTATATTTTTGGTTATTTGGAAGACAGAATTCACGAAAAATATTCTAATGTAAGTTTTAAACCAATTATAATTTTGTTTTAAAATGCTATATTTAGTGAGATTTGATCATAGGATTTGATGTTGCGATTTTTGCAATAGACAGCCATACAAAAAAAAAACATTAACAGTGAAATCCACTTTTTTTTATTGCAGTAAACAACAAGGATTACAGTGCGTACAAAACAAACAGTACGTACAAAACATACAAAATACCAATCAATAATAAACTACTTGAGGATTAATAGATAAAACATCACAGAAAAAAACAATATAATATAAAAATTCTTAAGAAAAGGACAGAAGAAAAAAAGAGAGAAAAAAAGGGCACACAAATAGAAATACAAGTATATTAGGGAAAAATCTTAAACATGGCACAAATTCTAGATGTCTTTACAGCTTTCTTGTTAACAGACGTTGAAATTGTATTTAAATACAACTTCAGTTCTTGTCTGAAGATGTTAAAGCGGGGTTTACATTTAGTATATTTACATTTATGGACATAAAACTTTCCAATAAATAACAGGAGGTTTATACAAAAACTTGCATTAAATAGATTCTTATCTTTAGCATAAAACCCCAAATAATGTGTTCATAACACAAAAAGAGAAATCATACAAAATATTTTGGACAATCAGATCATTACCATTATTCCAGAAAGACTGAACAAAGGGACACTCCCAAAACAAATGAGCTACAGTTTCAGAAGAAAATCCAAATGTATCAATGTCACTTTTAAATTTCTGCAAAAACTGCTTGACAGGATAAAACCTGTGAATTATTTTATAAGATATTTCTTTAACTTTATTTGTTAAGAAAAATTTCAGAGGGAGTGACCAAACATATGTCCACTTAATATCATCAAAAAGGTTGTTCCAATAAGAAATGGAGGAAGAATTAGAGGTAACAAAGTCCAAAAATAAAGACCTGATTTTGTGATTGGATTTTAGAACAGAGAAACAAATAGAACCAACCACAATGGATTCAGGACTGGGGGGGCAAACAGAAATCAATGAGCCACTGTTATTATTTCTAAAAAACACACACATTTCCCGAGAGGTGGTCTTTAAAACTGTATTAAATTATGTTCTAGATACAGGAAAGTGATATCTTAAAATAAAATCTGAATAATTAACGCAATTCACTCTTGAGCGCTGGTGACGTTTTATTTCTCTTGGGTGTAAGAGTGACCAATCAGGTCCCTGTCCCTTCAGCGGAGCGTTTTTATTGGCTACCACCAACCTACAGATGCCCATGCACGTGAGCGATCTTACGTAAGGCCGCGACAGGCCAATCACTGCTCTTAAATCCTACAGGAAGTTGTTTAGTTGTGTCGCTATTTTCAATGGTTCTCGTGTTTTGTCTAAACCCAAGACAACTGACTCGTATTATTTGTTCTTTTCAACGTTTCATTTTCATTCCAGCGAAATGAAACACAGCTCCAACGTTCCCGCGTTTCTCACCAAGCTTTGGACCCTCGTCGAGGATTCGGATACAAATGAATTTATTTGCTGGAGCCAGGTAAATGAAAGAAAAGACCTAGAACTTAGCATTCTAGCTTAGCTTAAGTTAGAGTGACACCGTTATTTGTGACCTGGGTCCTATGTGATGAAATGTTTATTATGATGGATGGGTGTCAGATCATAGATGCCATGCTATGATTTAAGTATTAAGATTTGCACCATTTATTTTTTCCATTTTATTGTATTTATTTATTAGTTCTATTATTATTTATTTATTTCTTCAGATGATTTGCACATGTCAAATAAATGAATGACCTATAGTGCAATGACTGTTTATTTATGATTGTTTTATATATATATATATATATATATATATATATATATATATATATATATATATATGTATATGTGTGTGTGTGTAT
>NW_015505423.1:1131119-1136199 GCF_001515645.1 Sinocyclocheilus grahami | reverse complement strand
TACACACACGTGTACACACACGTGTACACACACACGTACACACACACACACACACGTGTACACACACACGTACACACACGTACACACACGTACACACACACACGTACACACACGTGTACACACACACACGTACACACACACGTACACACACACGTACACACACACGTACACACACACGTACACACACACGTACACACACACGTACACACACACGTACACACACACGTACACACACACGTACACACACACGTACACACACACGTACACACACACGTACACACACACGTACACACACACGTACACACACACGTACACACACACGTACACACACACGTACACACACACGTACACACACACGTACACACACACGTACACACACACGTACACACACACGTACACACACACGTACACACACACGTACACACACACGTACACACACACGTACACACACACGTACACACACACGTACACACACACGTACACACACACGTACACACACACGTACACACACACGTACACACACACGTACACACACACGTACACACACACGTACACACACACGTACACACACACGTACACACACACGTACACACACACGTACACACACACGTACACACACACGTACACACACACGTACACACACACGTACACACACACGTACACACACACGTACACACACACGTACACACACACGTACACACACACGTACACACACACGTACACACACACGTACACACACACGTACACACACACGTACACACACACGTACACACACACGTACACACACACGTACACACACACGTACACACACACGTACACACACACGTACACACACACGTACACACACACGTACACACACACGTACACACACACGTACACACACACGTACACACACACGTACACACACACGTACACACACACGTACACACACACGTACACACACACGTACACACACACGTACACACACACGTACACACACACGTACACACACACGTACACACACACGTACACACACACGTACACACACACGTACACACACACGTACACACACACGTACACACACACGTACACACACACGTACACACACACGTACACACACACGTACACACACACGTACACACACACGTACACACACACGTACACACACACGTACACACACACGTACACACACACGTACACACACACGTACACACACACGTACACACACACGTACACACACACGTACACACACACGTACACACACACGTACACACACACGTACACACACACGTACACACACACGTACACACACACGTACACACACACGTACACACACACGTACACACACACGTACACACACACGTACACACACACGTACACACACACGTACACACACACGTACACACACACGTACACACACACGTACACACACACGTACACACACACGTACACACACACGTACACACACACGTACACACACACGTACACACACACGTACACACACACGTACACACACACGTACACACACACGTACACACACACGTACACACACACGTACACACACACGTACACACACACGTACACACACACGTACACACACACGTACACACACACGTACACACACACGTACACACACACGTACACACACACGTACACACACACGTACACACACACGTACACACACACGTACACACACACGTACACACACACGTACACACACACGTACACACACACGTACACACACACGTACACACACACGTACACACACACGTACACACACACGTACACACACACGTACACACACACGTACACACACACGTACACACACACGTACACACACACGTACACACACACGTACACACACACGTACACACACACGTACACACACACGTACACACACACGTACACACACACGTACACACACACGTACACACACACGTACACACACACGTACACACACACGTACACACACACGTACACACACACGTACACACACACGTACACACACACGTACACACACACGTACACACACACGTACACACACACGTACACACACACGTACACACACACGTACACACACACGTACACACACACGTACACACACACGTACACACACACGTACACACACACGTACACACACACGTACACACACACGTACACACACACGTACACACACACGTACACACACACGTACACACACACGTACACACACACGTACACACACACGTACACACACACGTACACACACACGTACACACACACGTACACACACACGTACACACACACGTACACACACACGTACACACACACGTACACACACACGTACACACACACGTACACACACACGTACACACACACGTACACACACACGTACACACACACGTACACACACACGTACACACACACGTACACACACACGTACACACACACGTACACACACACGTACACACACACGTACACACACACGTACACACACACGTACACACACACGTACACACACACGTACACACACACGTACACACACACGTACACACACACGTACACACACACGTACACACACACGTACACACACACGTACACACACACGTACACACACACGTACACACACACGTACACACACACGTACACACACACGTACACACACACGTACACACACACGTACACACACACGTACACACACACGTACACACACACGTACACACACACGTACACACACACGTACACACACACGTACACACACACGTACACACACACGTACACACACACGTACACACACACGTACACACACACGTACACACACACGTACACACACACGTACACACACACGTACACACACACGTACACACACACGTACACACACACGTACACACACACGTACACACACACGTACACACACACGTACACACACACGTACACACACACGTACACACACACGTACACACACACGTACACACACACGTACACACACACGTACACACACACGTACACACACACGTACACACACACGTACACACACACGTACACACACACGTACACACACACGTACACACACACGTACACACACACGTACACACACACGTACACACACACGTACACACACACGTACACACACACGTACACACACACGTACACACACACGTACACACACACGTACACACACACGTACACACACACGTACACACACACGTACACACACACGTACACACACACGTACACACACACGTACACACACACGTACACACACACGTACACACACACGTACACACACACGTACACACACACGTACACACACACGTACACACACACGTACACACACACGTACACACACACGTACACACACACGTACACACACACGTACACACACACGTACACACACACGTACACACACACGTACACACACACGTACACACACACGTACACACACACGTACACACACACGTACACACACACGTACACACACACGTACACACACACGTACACACACACGTACACACACACGTACACACACACGTACACACACACGTACACACACACGTACACACACACGTACACACACACGTACACACACACGTACACACACACGTACACACACACGTACACACACACGTACACACACACGTACACACACACGTACACACACACGTACACACACACGTACACACACACGTACACACACACGTACACACACACGTACACACACACGTACACACACACGTACACACACACGTACACACACACGTACACACACACGTACACACACACGTACACACACACGTACACACACACGTACACACACACGTACACACACACGTACACACACACGTACACACACACGTACACACACACGTACACACACACGTACACACACACGTACACACACACGTACACACACACGTACACACACACGTACACACACACGTACACACACACGTACACACACACGTACACACACACGTACACACACACGTACACACACACGTACACACACACGTACACACACACGTACACACACACGTACACACACACGTACACACACACGTACACACACACGTACACACACACGTACACACACACGTACACACACACGTACACACACACGTACACACACACGTACACACACACGTACACACACACGTACACACACACGTACACACACACGTACACACACACGTACACACACACGTACACACACACGTACACACACACGTACACACACACGTACACACACACGTACACACACACGTACACACACACGTACACACACACGTACACACACACGTACACACACACGTACACACACACGTACACACACACGTACACACACACGTACACACACACGTACACACACACGTACACACACACGTACACACACACGTACACACACACGTACACACACACGTACACACACACGTACACACACACGTACACACACACGTACACACACACGTACACACACACGTACACACACACGTACACACACACGTACACACACACGTACACACACACGTACACACACACGTACACACACACGTACACACACACGTACACACACACGTACACACACACGTACACACACACGTACACACACACGTACACACACACGTACACACACACGTACACACACACGTACACACACACGTACACACACACGTACACACACACGTACACACACACGTACACACACACGTACACACACACGTACACACACACGTACACACACACGTACACACACACGTACACACACACGTACACACACACGTACACACACACGTACACGTGTACACACACACATGTGTACACACACGTGTACACACACACACATGTGTACACACACACGTACACACACGTGTACACACACGTGTACACACACACGTACACACACACACACACGTGTACACACACACGTACACACACACACGTGTACACACACACACACACACGTGTACACACACACGTACACACACACACGTGTACACACACACACACACACGTGTACACACACACGTACACACACACACGTACACGTGTACACACACGTACACGTGTACACACACACACATGTGTACACACAAGTGTACACAGACACACATGTGTACACACA
>NW_015505423.1:1119320-1130155 GCF_001515645.1 Sinocyclocheilus grahami | reverse complement strand
ACACACACGTGTACACACACACGTACACACGCATGTGTACACACACACGTACACACGCATGTGTACACACACACGTACACACACACGTGTACACACACACGTACACACACACGTGCACACACGTGTACACACACACGTGCACACACACACACACACGTACACACATGTGTACACACACACACGTACACACACACACACACACGTACACACGCACACATATGTACACACACATGTACACACACACACACACGTACACACACACACACACAAAAGTACACTCAAATTGTCATTTATTTTCTCACCATAATGTTGTTCCATACCTTCATAATGTTATTTTTATTATTCTGTTTTCTTTCTCTGTGAAATACAAAATAACTTTTTTGAACAATGTAAATGCTCTTTTATTCAAACGAGAATTTATTGACCATGCCTGTAAATTAAAAAAAAAAATAAGTAAATGAACAATAATGAGAGAGAGAGAGAGAGCAAAAAACAGTCTATGTGCTATATTCTGAGTCAAACAAATGTCCTTATGTGTTCTGCAGAATAAGGAACAACATACAGAATGACAAGTCTGTTTTCTTTAGTTAAAAGGGCTCTTCATTTATTTTTATAGGAAGGAAACAGTTTCCTTGTACTGGATGAACAAAGGTTTGCAAAAGAGATTCTCCCAAAATTTTTCAAGCACAACAACATGGCCAGTTTTGTCCGACAGCTCAACATGTGTAAGTGTTTTCTTTAAACCTCCCCCGAAATTCTCCTCCTTCCTCATTGTTCAGCTGTAATTTGAGATCAGTGTGTTTCTTTGTCTCTTTGTTCCTTTTTCCTTGACACACAGATGGTTTTCGCAAGGTGATGCACATTGACACGGCCATAGTGAAGCAAGAGCGAGATGGACCAGTTGAATTCCAGCATCCATACTTCAAACGTGGGCAAGATGACCTGCTGGAGAATATCAAAAGAAAGGTAAGACATATCTGTTAAAAATGAAGACATTAGAAAGTGGAGACCTGGAAATAAGGTGCAAGTTAAAATATTTTGAGAACAATTAGTTTAGAATTGTAATTTTTGTAAGTAATATCTGAATTTAAGACGAAGTTGATTGTTCTTGTTCTTGATATAGGTCTCCAATGCACGGCCTGAGGAGGACAAAATAAGACAAGAAGATTTTTCTAAAATTCTGACAAGTGTTCAGAACGTCCATGAGCAGCAAGAAAACATGGATGCTAGACTTTCTACACTGAAAAGGTAATGTAAAGCTTAGACACTTAATCTGTTCTTGTGCTTTGAAGAGCGGTTAGCTCTTCGTCTGTGTACTCCGGTTCAAAAAGGTAGGGTAGGGCGAAAAACTCAACTCATTTTCTCCTCCAACTTCAAAATCGTCCGACTTCGTTGTTTTACCTTTTTTTGTAAAGCGCTTTACTTTTTTTGCATGTTCGCTTTGTAAACACTGGGTTGGTACTTTCGCTTACTTCATGCATGACCTTTCCAACGAGAAGACGTAATGCGTGAAGTCGAGCTAGTGCAAGACAAGTATATAATTTATTATTATTTTTTTATAAAGAAAATAACCGATCGTTTTGCTATGTAAGACCCTTATTCCTCGGCTGGGATCATGTAGAGCTCTTTGAAACCGCATTGAAACTGCAATTTGGATGTTCAACCCATTGGGTCCCATTGAACTGAAGTCAGGCACGGCGCCAGAATTTTTTCTCTACCGGTGCTAAGGGGGGGCTAGACCAATATGTGGGGGTGCTAAGAAAATAAATGATATTGATGACGTCAGAGTTACTTCATAAAGAAATGGGGCTAAACCAGGGCTATTAAAAATTCTGACGGGGCTATAGCCCCCCCTAGCCCCGGTGTAGCGCCGCCACTGACTGAAGTCCATTATATGGAGAAAAATCCTGGTATGTTTTCCTCAAAAACCTTAATTCCTTTGCGACTGAAGACAGAAAGACATGAACATCTTGGATAGCATGGGGTGTGTAAAATATCAGGACATTTTTATTCTGGAAGTGAACTAATCCTATTATTCTTGTCCATGTGCATTACCCAGAAGTTAAAGGAACAGACAGACTAATCACTAGTTGTGCTTCATAATGCCCTGTTCAGCAAGTACCAACATGGTTAAACTACTCCGAATATCATAGCAACAGCAAGGAACTACACTCTTACATCATGGCGTGTTCTTTAGAAAATGTATAACTCTCATTCTCTTTTCTGTTGTCTTTTCTTCAGAGAGAATGAAACTCTTTGGACAGAGCTGTCAGACCTCAGACAAAAACATGCACAGCAGCAGCAGGTCATAAAGGAGGTATGTTCTACTTGCATGTAGCAGCTTTGCAGACATTCCTATTGTATATCAGCATAAAATATGCACAACCTAATTAACAGGTTTGAATTCTAATGCCACTTTTTGTATTGTCCCCTCCAGCTGGTGCAGTTCATCTTCACATTCGTTCAGAACAATCGCATGTTAAATTTAAAACGCAAAAGGTAAGACTAAAAAGTATGTGTACGCATCTAGAGCATTCAGAGGTTTGGGGTCGTTGTTGTTGTTTTTTTCATAGAGAGAGAAATCACTTTTATTAAGCAAGAACGCATTAAGTTGATCATTGATGACATTATTACAAAAAAAATGTCATAAAGGGGTCATGAACTGCCTTTTTTTTTATTAATTTGTACTGTTCTTTGAGGTCCACTTATAATGTTAAAACATTTTTTACATCAAGAGACAACATAATTTAGAAGTAATAGGCTATTTTCTATCCTGTTTTGACCCCCCTAATCAGAACACTGTTGGAATAGCCGTGGCAGATTGTAGACTCGGAAGTTAACGCCCACTGCTATGATTGGCTAACAGTTGTGTATGTTTGACAGCCTACATCCTTCATAGATGGACGCTGCTGAGATTTAGGTTAAAAATGCATAAATGCTCAGTACATATCGAACGATCTGTAATAAGATACAAAGCAATAGTGACCACATAATAAAAAAGTTACTCACACTTGTGTGGTGCGAACTTAGTCATATCCAATGGGCTAGTTGCACCATGTTGTATTTTCGATCAGCGAGAGTGTGTAAAAATATTTCCGGTTTTCCTAAACGGCAGTGCAGAGAGACGGAGAAACCCAAATCTGACCTTTTATATATGTTTACAGGACTTATAATATCACTTAAAATACAACTAAGATCTACATTACTATACTGTATATGTTAATTGAGCCAGTGGCATTTGAAACTTGTGTATGTTTGGGTCAGGTGAATGAATGAAATACACTAATCCGTACTCTTCACGAAATTAAAGTTGCCTTGAACCTGTGGTGCGTACACATACACAATGTCTTTTTCCTTAGCAATTATGTAAATGTACACATTATTGTAAATACACAAATAAGCTAATAACTAAAATAAAAATAAAAACATTTCAAAACATAACTTTAGACTATATTAGCCTATAAAAACAAGTAAACATTACATTGCATCTTTACCCATCAATAAATATATTATTTCTCGAAAATGCTTGCATTAAATTGACTTTTTTGTGTAAAATTTGAACTGAAATACATTGCTTTGTGAGGCATGGGCTGCATAAATATCCGTCTCTCAATTCTGCACATCAATTTGTTCCATCAACATTTTCAAAGCATATTCTGTTTTTACACACACAGCAATTTTGCATCAGTCATATTTTCAGATGAAAACACGGGCTGTAAAAATATAATCCTAATAAATATAGATACAAATGTGAAGGTTTTATTTTAGGTAGCCTAATTAATGCAAACAATTCATAAAACATATACTGTATGCGCTACTTATAGACACCAGACAGATAATGATTCATGCAACAGTTGCTCGTAAACTAATTTACATAAAACGGATAATAATAAAAACACAGAAAAATACAAACACGGATCTTTTATTAAATGCAAAGCTACAATAATTGTTCAATTATACAGATACAGTTATAAATAAGGTTACAAATATTGACAAATAAAGTTAATAAAACTGTCCATAATGCAGGTTGGAATTTCTAGACAGTCGCAAACCTTATGATCAACTTTGCACTGCATAGTGTCTTGTTGTTTTTGGAGCCATCTTTATAATTTAATTTCTGTGTAGACCTGCGTTTGCTTCTCACGTTATTTACACTACATTCGCAAATCGGTGGGTGAGGCTAAACAGACAGTGATGTAGAAGCAGGCGTAAATCTTCTTCTGCGGAGGCTATCGTTGTGTTCAAAATCGCTGTACTGTAGTAGTAGCATTTGAATTTAAATTTTGTTTACGGCCGTTAAAAAAGCACATTCTATATAGTATGAATATGGGTAGTATGAATGAAATTTGAACGTACTACATCCGCCATGTTGTTACTGTTACATGACCTACCTGCGTCAGTTGCGTCGCTTCACTGCCATTCATAAATCCTCTACCGTGGCCTCATGGGATAGGAAAGTGTCCATTGAATCAAAGTCCCTTTAAGACAAGCCATTTTGCTCGGCGGCCATTTTTGAAATGACTCTCGGGCATGCAAATTAGAATTAGGTTATCTGGGTACTTTTCTCCTACTGTTTTTCGATTATACTATGAATTCGGACATACTACTCTACTATATTATATAGTAGGAAAATATGTGATTTCGGATGCAGCAAGAGTTTAGCCACACTATTATGTCATAAAGTGGCACATTCCACAACCTGTCATTTGGGCAGATTGGCTTCAATATAAGCTGTTTTTAGACTAAAGAGAAATTTTTGAGTTCTGAAACTTACAGGATGTTCTTATAGTACAATGACCACTTGTATGTCAAAAGATCTAGGGTATTTTGATTTCTCAGTTCATGACCCCTTTAAATGCTGTTCATTTGAACTTTCTATTCATCAAAGAATTCTGAATAAAAACTAATAAAGGGGACATTGGTTGCAAAATTCATTTTTAGCAGTGTGTGGACACAACCGCCCTACAATGATAAAAATCCATTCACTCCTTTCTTTTTTTCTTTTCGATTATACTATGAATTCGGACATACTACTCTACTATATTATATAGTAGGAAAATATGTGATTTCGGATGCAGCAAGAGTTTAGCCACACTATTATGTCATAAAGTGGCACATTCCACAACCTGTCATTTGGGCAGATTGGCTTCAATATAAGCTGTTTTTAGACTAAAGAGAAATTTTTGAGTTCTGAAACTTACAGGATGTTCTTATAGTACAATGACCACTTGTATGTCAAAAGATCTAGGGTATTTTGATTTCTCAGTTCATGACCCCTTTAAATGCTGTTCATTTGAACTTTCTATTCATCAAAGAATTCTGAATAAAAACTAATAAAGGGGACATTGGTTGCAAAATTCATTTTTAGCAGTGTGTGGACACAACCGCCCTACAATGATAAAAATCCATTCACTCCTTTCTTTTTTTCTTTGTTTTTTTTTTAAATGTCTCAATTATCAAGTGTTTTAATTTTCTGAGCAATATGCCGTCATACTGCCCAGGCTCCGTCCACGACTGCTAACGAACGGTCCCGTATTAGCATATCTCCGCCCTCAGCCAGTTGTATAATATATTGCTTAATGGTAATGCACCACTGAAGACATCTAAATTCGTTTATGTCAGCACAAATCATTCTACACCAGACTGCTTTCTGAGTGAGGGACAATTCAAGGCAGGTTTTGCTAAAAAGTTCAAACTCAAGCAATATGCCGTCATACTGCCCAGGCTCCGTCCACGACTGCTAACGAACGGTCCCGTATTAGCATATCTCCGCCCTCAGCCAGTTGTATAATATATTGCTTAATGGTAATGCACCACTGAAGACATCTAAATTCGTTTATGTCAGCACAAATCATTCTACACCAGACTGCTTTCTGAGTGAGGGACAATTCAAGGCAGGTTTTGCTAAAAAATTCAAACTCAAGCATGGATCAGTACCCACTGTTCATGATCCAGCTGCACCTCAGGAAGAAGTAAGTCTCAAACTTTATATGTTTTATGATTATTTGCAAATCGCCTTCTTCCACATAAGAGAGGGGCGGGGTGGGCAGAGCTCATTAGCATTTAAAGAGACATGCACCGAAACGGGTCGCTGTGAACACAGTTGTTTTTGACAAGGTAAAAAGGGTGTTGTTTTACACGACCACAGAGGAATTTTAACCAAAGTATGTTACAGACATTTCATGAAGACCCTAAAGGATCATACCAACTTGTGTAAAGTGGGCATCTGATGTCCCCATTAACGGTTTTTAATTAGCACATCAGTTTTTAACATCGATGATGATAAGAAATGTTTCTGGAGCACCAAATCAGAGTATTAGAATAATTGTTGAAGTCTGGATTAATAGCTGTTGAAATTTCAGTTTTGCCTTCACGGCAATAGATTATTTTTACATTATTACAGTTTTTACTGTATTTTAAATTAAAAAAATACAACCTTTTGTGAGCAGAAAATGTCTTTCAAAAACATTTTAAAAATCCTACAGACCCAAGACTTTTGAACGATAGTTTAAGTAAAATTCATATTGTCATATTTTTGACCAAGTATCTTTATCAAAGATGAGAATTGTAAAAAATATATATTTTTTCTGATTCATAAATTATTCTTTTAGTAATTGTTGAGAGAGAAAGAATGGATTTTTACAAAAATATAATTTGTTTATTTTTATGAATTAAAAACATATATTGATATACTTTTTACTATTATTAATATGCACCTTACTTGCTTTCTGATTACAGACCGCTTACTCTGAACAGTAATGGAAAGAAGTCAAAATTCATCCACCAGATCTTCGAGGAACCTATGGACCACAGCAAAGTAGGTTTAGAACCATCCAGGGGTGATTAGGTTCCATGCACTCTGACTCTCCTTCCCAGGAGGAAACGTGTTGTCAGTTGTTTTGTAAATGTAATGTTGCTATTCATTATCTTGCATTTTTCTCTCTTGATGAGATTTGAGGCAGGGTTCACTTTGTGTGAAATTGTCCTGCCGCTGGATATGAACCTTAAATTGTGTGAATCACCGTCGGTTAAGTTCACATTGGTGGGGGACCGATTTATTTATATAAACATGATACTCCTCATTAATATTGAAACTTGAAGATCTGTTTGTCAGAGACTCATCTCTTTCCGTCTCTGTTAGTCCCCAGTGAATGGACTCAATGGATCGAAAAACACCTCTGACATTTCTGAAGATGTCATCATTTGTGACATCACAGACGAAGATGCGGAATTTACAGATGGCGTATCGGTACCGGCTGACCAAGTGTAAGCATTTAGGGGTTGATTCAAACATCGCACATCTTTTGCATGAGGTTTTGTGTCAGAAAATTAGAAAGTGAGGTCTGTTTTTCTTGATTTATTACAGAGATGCTGAAATTGTGGAAGTCGCTTATGAAAGCAGCCCGACTATAAGAAACGACAGCACAAATGGAAGTGTAACAAATTCAACCACTCAACAAGAAGCAGTGCCCAAAAGCACCTCTGACATTTCATTAAGCACCCTGCAATTGAACAAACCCTCAGGTCTAAGTTCAGAGGATCCAGTGAAGCTGATGGACTCTATTCTCGGCGAAAATGGAGCCATTTCACAAAAGATAAACCTTCTTGGCAAGTAAGTAGGCCAGTGTTGCCCATATTCAATATAAGGCTGCTGAGATTTGATATGTGTCATGATGAGCTGTTTCTTGCTGTACGTTTTGAGTAAACAACTATTATTCTAACTCTGAGAACATATTTATGGAAGCCAATTTCTGCCACGTAAGAAAAAAATAAATGTTTTGGTAATGCACTATTTCAACTTTATCTCATAATTTATTTTTTCTCATAATTTCGACTGCATCTCATAATTATGGCATCTCATAATTTATTTATTTTTATGTAATAATTATGGCCTTTTCTCAAAATTTAGATTTTTTTCATGCTTAGTATCTCATATTTATGACTTGGTGTTTATCAAGGCATTATTTTTTTGCCTCGTGGTGTAAATGGGCTTCCATTTGAATTGAACTAGTAATTAATGTGTTCAACAAAGTTTAAGCTTTACATTTCTCTTTTTATTTTTTTTATTTTTATTGGTGAGACACTTCTGCTTTAAGCATATTTAATGAATATTTCATTGTAAATTAAATCACTACAGAGTTGAGTTGATGGACTATCTGGACAGTATTGACTGCAGTCTGGAAGACTTCCAGGCCATGCTGTATGGAAAACAGTTCAGCATTGACCCAGATATCATAGAGGTATGTTTGGAGATTTCATAAGCCCTTGTATCCACACATCTGTTCTTTTTACTTCCTTATTTTGTTGAAAATCTCTCAAATATTTTCCATTGATGCATTGCTCGGCTGCTATAATTTACCACGATGATATGTTTCATTTTATTCTGCATTGTCATATTTTTGATAAAGCTCTTGTTTTTTCTTTTGCTGTTGGCAGGAAGCTGTCTCGGAAACAAAGGGTAACATCAACAAAGGGAAGTCTGAGCCTGGCAACACAGGTAATTGTTGCATGTTCCTCTGTAAAATAATATCCACTGTCATGCCCTCGCTGTGCTGCGTTTGCTAGCATGTCGGTTCCTTCATTCAGATAAGCAGCTGATCCAGTACACAACCTGCCCACTGCTGGCCTTCCTGGATGGATGCACCCCTCTGGCCACATCAGATCCTCCAGCTGAAAACCTGACCCAGCCTATCCTGCCCCAGAGCCCTGAAGAACCCGTAGACCTATTGGACAAGGCCCTGGAGACTGAGATGCCTCGCAGCTCTCTGATCCGTCTGGAGCCCCTCACAGAGGCGGAGGCGAGCGAGACCACACTGTTCTACCTGTGTGGACTGAACTCCGACCTGACTAGTGACGACACGCCACAGCTTGATATCTGAAAGCGAATCAGCCTGGAAAACAGGGACTTGACCTTTTCATTTTTTTGTAAATATTCATCAAAATATTTATTAGCCAGAATTTTTTTTGGTACCATCTGTCCCTCAGTTTGACATTCCTTCCTTTCACAGATAATTCTAGTTACTGTTCACTAGCTAGTTGTGTTGCTGATTTATATTGCAGCTGTTTTGTGAAGCTTGTGTTTCCGTTTTATTGTTGAACAGTTACAGAAAACGTTACAGTTATCCTTTATGTATATGGTATAGAAGTGCCTGCCTGATGTCCTAATGTCACTGTAAATAGACGTGAAGACTTTGGCTTATGGTTAGTTCCATAATGTTGGACAATACACAGTGATTCTTGTTACCGTGAGATTTCCATCATTATACAAAGCTTTGCAGTTGCATTAAAGGAATTTAAACGTTGACTCGTTTTTTTTTTTGTTTTTTTTTCAAATAATTTTTTGGTACCATCTGTCCCTCAGTTTGACATTCCTTCCTTTCACAGATAATTCTAGTTACTGTTCACTAGCTAGTTGTGTTGCTGATTTATATTGCAGCTGTTTTGTGAAGCTTGTGTTTCCGTTTTATTGTTGAACAGTTACAGAAAACGTTACAGTTATCCTTTATGTATATGGTATAGAAGTGCCTGCCTGATGTCCTAATGTCACTGTAAATAGACGTGAAGACTTTGGCTTATGGTTAGTTCCATAATGTTGGACAATACACAGTGATTCTTGTTACCGTGAGATTTCCATCATTATACAAAGCTTTGCAGTTGCATTAAAGGAATTTAAACGTTGACTCGTTTTTTTGTTGTTTTTTTTCAAATAGGGCTGGGTTGAAATGTTTATTTCATGATTTTAACGAAGAAGAAAAAAATCTTTATTAGTCCTGATTCGTCGGTAAAACTTAACCAAAATAATTGCAATAAGCTTTGATAGAATAATTTCTGATGTTTTTAAAACTAACAGTTTTATCACAAAATTGAAAAAAAAAAATACTGTTTTGTAGCTTCCAGATTGTAGCGAGAAAGATCGTTGTTTCCATCTCGGTAGAAGCGGGAGCTCACGTGAACCGATAATTTCTTCCACTTTTAAATACCGTACAACTGAAATATATATATATATATATAGTATCTCACGTAATAGTTTCAACTGTGGAAAGACGTCAATAAACCAGTTTGTGTTGTGAACATGTCACGAACGTTAAATTTACGCCAGTAAAGACATAAATAGCACGTTAGCTAGAACAGGACCATGTACCAAACATGATGGTTCATAGTTTAAGTTACACCATTATTTGTGAGATTATTTTCCATAAAGAAAAAAACTCATCTTGTGTACCTGGATATTTCTAGGTAAATCGGTATCGGAAACTTGAACCATAATCAAATTAAATCATGAAACCTGTCAATATCCCCGATTATATTTTGAAACCCCAATGAGAACATAATCTGGGATTTAAACCTTTAATAAGATGACATGTTGGTTGATTACAATGCACTTGTCAAAAGGCAAAAAAATAACACTGGCATTAATTTAAAAAGAAATTGTATGAGAACTGCCATGAAAACCACCAACTTGCCTAATACAATAAAAGGTAAAGCAAAACACAAATCATCTATTCAGGTTTTATCAGCAAATGATAATATATTCAGTGCAAAAACATTGTTCAGCACACACATTGGCTACAAGAATAAAATGAATAGTGCTCAAACAACTAACATGTGCAAGTTGCAAAATGGTTAGCGCTGTTACAGTCATGTTCGTGATGCAAATCATCAAGAAGCAAAATGCATGACAAAATCTACAATTATAAGTTACCTGTCAATTTTCACATGCTAATTCAACACTATATGTGCGTTCTACAGGAAACTATGTATGTCACGATTTATGGGAAAACATGACCTGCATTTTCACTACTCTCCACAAATAACTTAAGATACATTGTTTTTTT
>NW_015505423.1:1109571-1119257 GCF_001515645.1 Sinocyclocheilus grahami | reverse complement strand
CTACATAAAAGCATGCAAGGTTAAAAAAAACAACAACAACACATGTAGGGTCAGCTGCACGAACAAAACACTCAAGTATTTACATTTAGACCCTACTATACCTATACATGTGGATATTCACATAAGTAATCGCGGATTCTAATTGCAAGCTTTTATTTCTATCCGTCCACTCAGTCGAAATCACGGTTGGTGAGGACCAGTGGAGCCACTAGGGTCCACACGTACAGAGAGATGCAGATCCAACTGGAGGTGATTTTCACCCACACAGAGGGCCACTTGCTGGTCATAGTCTGATAATTGGCATCAGGGCTATAGAATTGACAAGAAAAAAAATTAAGAGTTTAAGGATAATTCTGTAAACTTTGACGACCATAAACATCTCAATATAAATTGTGACACAAAAATTACAGAGCAATAACTAATCATTATTGCATATACAAATGTTTTTGTTAATAGAAGTGCTTACAAGATTTGAGTTTTTTTTTTTTTTAATTGTTAAAAATATAAATATTCTTTCAGTTCAAAAGAACAGCATTTATTTGAAATAGGAACTTTCTGTAACATTTTAAATGCTTAAAATGTCACTTTTAATCAATTTAATGCATCCTTGCTGAATACAAGTATAATTTTCTTCCAAGAAAATCTTACTTGACCCCAAACTTTTAAAAGGCATACAGTATATAGTAGATATTGAAAACTGCTAGTTAATATAGTCAATATTTTAATTGAATTCATTTTAATTCTATATACAGAATTTCGCAAATGAAATCAAACGTTTTATTATACTGTGGGAAAAAAAGATAAATGTATTTTACTTTTTGAAAATATGCCCGTTATCTGCTTCCAAAATTGGCCTAGTCAAACTAAAACATGATTACCAATACACTGTGCACTTAAGCTAATAAAAACATCATCACATGGGCACATACCTGTACCAGTTTGTCAGTGTCATCATGATGTACAGAGAAGCCAAGAAGAGCATGAAGTGGAAGAAAGAGTAGCTATAGGTGACTCCATCCTTCTCATTGTCAATGGCACGGTTGGTGCCATCACCCTCTTCAAAGTTCTCTGGAGCGGGACCATCCTCGATCAGAGCAGACTCGTCGCTGGTGAGGGTCAGTTTGTTCACTTGGGAATTGCTGGAGTTGCGGATGCTGAGGAAAATAAAAAGACAAATTTGACTGCTGTATTGAATAATAGCTGCAAAAATAGGTCATATCTTTTAACAAATTACAAACTTTCTTACCTGGAGTACAGCACACACATCAGGAACAAAATCAAGCCCACAATGCCCTGGGCATCCCACCACTGAACAACACGGTCCTGACCAGCAGGGGTGGTGCTGTTGAGTCCAATAATGCCAAGCAAGCTAGGGTTGCATCTGCGGTCTTCGGGGAAAAGAAAATCATTATTCTAGACTGATTTTATGAACAACAGAATATTCCTTTAAACAATCTCTCTCAATCCTTACCAGGCTCATTGGTCATGGCAGACCAGGTCAGATACATGGTGTACAGAGTAACAATGGAGGACTGCAAGAGACCAGACCTGGGTTGGGACTCCTGGAGGAGGAAAGGAAGAAAAGGACAAAGAAATTAAACGACATCATTTAAGTCTTGATGCTCACCTGATATGACACATATCCAAACCAGTTTGGATTTAAGTATAGGAGATCATCAGTTCCAATACTAGTCATACAAACAGACGTTTTGTATTCATTACCTGGATTTTAGGCAAGACAGACAGGACAGATGCACCAACACACAGCAGCATGTTGATGCTGATGAAGACTTTGTTCTCAGTGCAGCCATCGGAGTGAGTGTAATACACATAGAACAAGACCAGAGAGATCAGTGACAGAGCGTAGTTGATGGTTGTGGCAGACAGAAGAGCTACGGATGGTAGAAAAAATTACGTTAGAGCAATACAATCAATCTTCTTTATGACCGCATACACTGTAAGAAGTATCTAAACAGAGAACGGGGATAATACCTTTATAAATATAATGTTAAAATGTAAAAATAATATATTCTATTTATGACTTTAAATATGTTATATTTATGACCATATTTATGTAAAATATATACACGACAATTCAAAAAGTTGGGGTCGGCAAGATTTTTGGGAAAGAATCTCATCATTCTATTCAGTAAGGATGCAACAAATTCAAAATCAAAAGTGACAGATAAATTCTGTTCTTTGGAACTTTATACTCATCAAAAAATATATATATATATTAAGCAGCAATACTGTTTACAACATTGATAATAATAATAAATATTTCTTGAGCACCAGATCAGCATATCAGAATGATTTCTGAAGGATCATGTGATGTTGAAGACTGGAGTAATGATGCTGAAAATACAGCTTTGCCATCACAGGAATAAATTACATTTTAGAATATATTATAATAAAAAACAAACTGTAGTAATATTTCAAAATATTACTGTTTTTACAGAGGGGATACTTGTGTGGGACTGAACAAATCAAGTTCTCTTAATGCGTACCTGCATACCAGCAACGAGAGTTTCCCTCATCCATTTTCTCCACCCAGGACTCGTTCCAAGAGTGAGCAAAGTCGATCAAGAGCACCAGCTGGATGAGGATGAAACAGAACGCTCCAGCCATGCCTATGTAAAACCAGACTGGAAGAGACCCAGCAGAAGATCATCATTAGATCCTCACAAATAAATACTAGGAACAACTCAAGTCTGCCTAATCTTACCCTCTCATTGCTTAAGTTGGATAAACACTGTGCAGGTTTTGCTATCTTTTATGATAAATCCCACTGCAGATTGTATAATGCACATTTAATGTAAAACTACATCACACATATTTAGCAGTTACTTTTTAATTTGGTTACTATTGGTAGTGTTAAACGGCCATTTAAAGTCACCTTTTGCCCTTACATTGTAAATCATGTAATTGCATGCATATTTCATATTTAAGGCAATAAAATAAAACTTCACCAGTAGTAAAAGGGCCTTCAGGAATGAAGAAAGCTCCAACTGTAATAGCAGTGGCAGCCGCAAACTTGAAGAACCAAAACCTGTAGAAGATATGAATATTTTGAAGATTAGTGAAGCTTTTCTGAACTTATTTGCATGTTTTTAATACAGCTAAACCTGTGTTTCGCTCATAAGGATTCAAATCTTCAACCTCTGAGTTAGAGGTCAAGACTTTAACCATTAGGTCACACCAACACCTACATACCCGTTATGCACAGAAGCTCTTGGATCCTGGCTGCTCTTGACCTTTACCATGATGAGAGAGAAGAGCAGGAAGAACATGGCCATCCCAAAGCACACACGATACACAGCCTTATAGCCCACCAGCACATCGCAATTCACATGACCTTTGACTCCCGGGATGGACGACCCCATTCCTCCTTCACAAAAGCCTGGAATCTGCAGTGACGTAAAAGAAAATCAGACACACAATCAGACTGCTTCAGCTGCAACCCTGTAAAACAAATATAAAACTTTAATTCCCAAGAAACGTTGCTGGGTCACCTTCTTCAGATGCTCCTCCATGCCTGGCATGAGCATGATGCAGGCGATGCCCACACCCAGCAGCATAAAGAAGGCATAGATCAGCCGAGTGACTGTGGAGTTGTTTCCACTCGGGCAGCATCTGCACAGCAGGCAAGGAGCACTGCCACAAAGGCAAGGAATCTGCAGAGGAGATATATATATAAAAAAAAAACACACATTAAAGGTGATGTAAGCCATTTCAGATGTTTTGCTAACTTCAACCAGACACTCCCGCTTCAGATCACCTGATTTTCTTCTCTTTTTTTTTCAGACCCTAGGGCTATCATAATCGTTTTATCTCAGTAAACATATTTCTGTGAAATCTGTCAGGTAGTACCCTAAATATATATAGGAAGCATTGGATGAGTCATAATTAGGCATGCATTGTGCATGATATTGTGACTGATAAGTATAAAATCAATATTATTTTTTCATTATTATTTGGCCATTAATTGATAAATTACACTATTTTTAATAACAAAAAGAAGCGAAATATCATAAATTAATTTAGGCCTTACAATAACAATGTAACATATGAATGATGGGTAAATAATGCTTTTTAAACTATTAAAAATGCAATGCAAATAAAAATCTCAATATCCAATAAGATGCCAAATTAATTATCTCTATAGACATAAAAAGCGTCATTCTGCAAAATGAGCAGGGCTGGTTGACGCATAAACATGTTGACTTCAAGAAGCCTCATCCCTCATTTGTACTCGGGGTAAAACACCAGGCAAAGCTTGTGCCTAAATTTGTCTGGCTTTACATAACAAAAACAGAGCATTTAGATGTGATTAAAGAGGACATTAACTTTTTTTTGGTTAAAAATGATCCAAAATCAATATTTGAGCAAGTACATAACCAGCCAGTGTTCAAAACTATCGCCTTACTTTGGCCAGATTCACAGTTTATAATAATGTTTTCTAATTTGAGTGGTACGGGTAGGTTTTCGCAGGAAATTCGAGCATGGCACTGCGTCATTACGTCACGTCTGTAAACATAAAGAAGTTGTCCCGACTACTAGGCTATCGCATGTGAGGATCCTGCAGGTGGCGGATCGTTTATAGCCTTTTCTCACAGCAGCTGGAATAATTAAATGTACCATTTTGATGGCGGATTGTAATCCATAAAGGATTATGTGTTTATGAAACACATGTGAATTAAATTAAATTATATTCCAGTTATAAATGTGCTTCCGATTACAGATAGCCTGGGGTTACAAAGATTTGTATTTGAAAGAAAACCAGTTTGAAGGGAACATAATTTGCTTTTTGGGTTAAAAGAATTTCTTAATATGAAATTCGAAGAGCATGACAATTAGATTAGACTGCAGAAATTGAAATCTACACTCTAATCAGGGCTGGGTATCGTTCAAAAATTTCCGATATCGATACCGATACCTTGACTTCGATACCAGTTCCTGAACGATACTTTTTTCGATACCAATTTTATGAAATCAATTTTAACAAGATTACATTATCTAAAAAAAAATTTTTACATTTATTTTTCAGCATGTTAATGTTTATACAAACTCAAAGACTCATCTCCTGAGCCACTGCACAAAAGGAACAAAATGTAACCTTAGGGATGCGCTGATCCGATATTCATATCGGGTATCAGCTCCGATAGTGCCATTTTTCTCGGATCGGGTATCGGGCAGAGAGAACCGATCCAAATCCGAGATTTTTTTTTCTTTTTCTCGATTGTGCGAATTATTCTGTGTTACTTCTGAAGCCATATGATAGTTTAATGTGAGCTACATATGAATATTTAAGTCCTTACACTAAAGTTCACACAAACTCTTTTCTCCGCTGTGGCTGTCGGTCATTCGTTCAGCCTTTAAACCCTGCTCGCGTTCGGTTACAGCAGTCAGCTCGGTAAAGCTCTCTCCAAGATCATTCTGTGTTCCCATTATACTTGATTTGTAAATACATGTCTATGATTTTGCAAAAAGGACTTTATCTTCTTGCCGGAGTTTAATGTTGTTTTGTTACTTGCTACCGGGTGTCTGTGAGAACAAAACACGGGCGTAGAAAAGACTATAAATTGTTTTTAATGTGCACAGTAACTGAAATTTAAAACTGTTAAAAGAAAGGCTCAATAACTGTTGCACAGATATAATACACTACGCATCAATTTCTCTTCCCTTTGTGCTTTGCCGTTTTTAACACGAAGCGTTAAAAAAAGGAAGCAACACGGCGTCAGGCTTTGAAGTAGTCTGTATCTAGTAGATTGTGAAAGAATGATTATCAGTTCCATACACAGAGATATATAAATTCTACGTTTATTTAAATGGGGGGGGGAAACTTCACTGGTATCGGATCAGTATCTGTATCGGTCAATACCGAACCCTAGGTATCGGAATCGGAGGCGAAAAAGGCGGATCGGAGCATCCCTAATTTACACTAGTGCGTGTTCGTTTTAAAACGCATAGCTCAGACAGAATCATGATTTCTATTTATTTTCCACTGATTTACTGATGAGCATTAGCAGCTTCCAGCGCTGTCTGCCTGTGTTCTCCCTTCCATGATCACTGCTCTGACTCGGAGTCAGAAGACAGGTAATAACATATTTAATTTCAGCAACATTACATGGCCAAAACACACATTAGACGGCAATCGGAAGTTATTACAAACACTCGATGGTGGTTTAAAGTGAGTTTTGAGTAAAAGCGGAATATAAATCTTATTTATTGTCTTATGTAGCATGATGCTACAGTTTGCATAAATGGTCACATAACACACGCTTTCAGTCGTGTAGTATGAACGGACATCTGCATATGATCGGAACTCCACGCAGCTCCCACGCTACTCTCCATTGGAAAATGAATGACCAGTCTGTCACTTGTCGGAGATAGTGGAAAGCAGGCTTGAAACGCAAAGGAAACGCCAGTATGACGAGGATCGTTTACATTTTAAAACATAAACGCACCAGTGTAAATGTAGCCTTACATCTAAGGGGGCTGGGACGCATTCGCACTACAGCCTCACGTGTGCGCCACATCTCTGAGTGTAACCGGTGTAAACTAGTATGTGTGTTCGTGTGTTCGACTTGACGCGGACTGACTGTGCAGACAGATCAGTGTATTACAGTTCCACGAGAGCTAAAGAAAGCAGACTGCTCCGTGCGCTTTCGAATCGCTCTCGCGGATGTCAAACACTGATCGATCTGCGCCGCACCTCTTCAAGTCGAACACACCAGCGAGTGCTGCAGGCTTATTGGCTCACTGACGCTGATGAGATTAACCCCTTAGGTATCAAAATTTGGTACCGAACGACGAGACGTTTTTCGATACTCGATGGTATCGAGGCATTTCGGTCGGTGCCTAAAAAGTATCGAACTCGATACCCAGCCCTAACACTAATACATACTCATAGTCACCAATGCTGATGTTGTTAACATTAATCATTTGAGAATAAAGTATAACAATAATAATAATTTGAATGGTTTGATGTGATATGAGCTAACCGATCTTTAGATTTAATCACCATTGGTAGCGAGATTTATGGTAATGCCTTTATATAATATATATCCATGTGACTGACTGCCACACATACTCCTCAGAACATTAGATTCAGCCGCGCTGGAGCCATGCCGACTCACAACCCCAGCAAGCTAGATAATTCCACACACAGCTGCAATTCCAGGTTTTTAAACAGAGATGGCGACAAAGAGGCAAAGCTTACGGACTGCAGCTTTAAATACTTCCTAAAATAAACATTCGGAGAAACATCTTATAAAAGAAGTTCACACTGCTAAATTTTGGAGTCTTTGAGAACAAAGATTTATTTATACATTTATTTATTTTTTTAAGAAGTCTTCTATGCCCAACAAGGCTGCATTTATTTGGTCAATAATGCAGTAATATTGTGAAATATTACTACAATTTGAAATAACTTTTTCTATTTTAATAGATTTTAAAATGTAATTTATTCCTGTGACGGCAAAGTTGAGCCAATTTGATGTGATATGAGCCAACCGATCGTGTGTGTGTGTGTGTGTGTGTGTGAGAGAGAGAGCGAGAGCGAGAAAGAGACAGCGTCACATCACAGTAGAGTCAGCTGTCTTAACCGTGGCTTGTGTACTGCATCATTACTGTGTCTGTTCCCCTTTCGGGCTTGAACTGATGGTAAAACTAATGACATTATTTACTGTCTTTACATTTATTTTGAAAGATGAAGCTCGCGATTATGGTAAGGGGCGTTACATTTCCGACGAGTGCTTGCGGTGTTCGGCCAATCACAATGCACTGGGTCAGCTGGCCAATCAGAGCAGACTGCGCTTGTCGGAAGGAGGGACTTTGTAGAAAACGAAGCGTTTGAGAGAGGCGGGGCATAGAGGACCTACAATAACGTACAGTATTTGAAAAAGAATGTGTTTTTTGAACATTAAAGCATGTCAACATATTCCGTTACACCAAATACACCAAATAATGATCTTTAAAAAAAAAGCATCATATGACCCCTTTAATAATTTTTGGAATTGTAATATTTTCAGGATTCTTTTAGGAATATAAAGTTCAAAAGATCAGATTTATTAATTTATTTTATGTCTCATCATTGCATAATACTTGTTCATGAATAAAAGTTCATGTGAAGTGTTACTGAACAGTAAATAGTGTTACATAACCTCGGGCCCCATGTTTCCTCATCTCTCCTTCGTGTGTTTTTCATGAGCTGACATCTAATCGGTGTTTTGATGTCGCAACAGCCTAACAAACATGTGACCTTCTTTGAAAACCTCATGTTATGGTGGAATATCATCTATATGTGTGTCCCATTTAAAACACCCCAAACAATCATAGACAATGAGCTGTTTTCATGATCACAATCGCCGACAAAACATTGTTTATCTATGATCATTTGGCTGCAATTCAGAGAAAAGTAGTAATATATGTCGCTTGGTGATACAGATTACCCAAAGCATAACAACACACAATTGTCTGTATTACTACAAAAACATTTTGTGCTTCATCACAACAGGGGAACCACCCAACACGACGTTTTACGTTAGTAAAGCAAAAAAAACAACTGATTTGAATCACACCAAAACATAGTGAAATTAATTAATATGCCGTTATGTGTCATTCTTGGTAATTATTCAACAGATGCGGTGGGTTTTATTAAAGTAGAGCATCACGAAGGGCCCAGACACCATTTTCTCTTTCGCTTCTTTCCCGATGCGGATGTCATCAGCTACACATGATAAACTCGCTGAAAGCCAAATAGTTATTTACCTTCGCGTATCTATACGATTATATTCATATATCATCAGTATATTAATATGTAAACTTACCCAACTGGCCATGGAACAAAGCCCGAGCACGGCCCCCATGTTCAGCGGTGATGTGCGATGTTTCTCCGGACGGGTTTGAAAATGGAGGCGTTGTGTTTACAATGTAGCTCCGCTGTCTGGTGAAGCCGGACACCACAGGTTACTTTCACGTTCAACATTTCAAAATAAAACATCGCTCTTTCACGCAGACAATTAAGACATAAAGAAGGCGCTGGGGAAAAAAGTGATAAATGTTACATTTTATGTCTCAATCTAATAATTAAAAAAAAACGAACATTTCAAAATAAAACATCGCTCTTTCACGCAGACAATTAAGACATAAAGAAGGCGCTGGGAAAAAAAGTGATAAATGTTACATTTTATGTCTCAATCTAATAATTAAAAAAAAACTGAGGAATACAAAAACACAGGTAATTAATTATAAACACAAGTCATTATTAAAATAAAAAATAAAAATGGAGGACGATTGTTGTTGTTTGACGTCAATTTGTAGGCTAGCCCTATTTACATTTTGTTATAAATTGCACACAGTTATCATTCATGGTTTATATCTTTATGTATTATTTATTTATTTATTTATTATAGGCTGCTCAGTAATCTGGGATTGATGTCCATGTGTGTGTGTGTGTGTGTGTGTGTGTGTGTGTGTGTGTGTTTATGTGTTTTATGAGTACACAAATATATATATTTACATGGGTATGACATATGTATTACAACGAGAAGGTGATTTATGAGGACATTTTCAGTGTCCCCGTAATTCAAAAGGCTTATAAATAATTCAGAATGAGTTTTTTTGAAAATCTAAAAATGCAGAAAGTTTCCTGTGAGGGGTAGGTTTAGGGGTAGGGTTGGTGT
>NW_015505423.1:1076859-1101153 GCF_001515645.1 Sinocyclocheilus grahami | reverse complement strand
TGTGTGTGTGTGTGTGTGTGTGTGTGTGTGTGTGTGTGTGCATGTTTATGTGGTTTATGAGGACACAAATTTGTATAATAACATGGGTATGACATATGTATTACAACGAGAAGGTGATTTATGAGGACATTTTCAGTGTCCCCGTAATTCAAAAGGCTTATAAATAATTCAGAATGAGTTTTTTTGAAAATCTAAAAATGCAGAAAGTTTCCTGTGAGGGGTAGGTTTAGGGGTAGGGTTGGTGTCGGCAATAGCACATACAGGTTGTACAGTATAAAAACCATTACGCCTATGGAGAGTCCCCATAAACCATAGAAACAAACCTGTGTGTGTGTGTGTGTGTGTGTGTGTGTGTGTGTGTAACAGTTTCCACAGAAACAGAATTACATAAGTAGATAAGTACAGAATAGAATAGAATAAAATACAACACAACACAACACAACACAACAGAATAGTAATTATTACAACTTTTAAAACAGAACTGATATTTTTATCTTTGACTCAGCTTACTCTTGATTTTAATACTCTTACAATAAATCTTGAGATGTACATTTTATTTGTCTCTAAGAGGTTTCAAATGCAATATAACAAATGCTTTTTATTTCTAAATCTTTCTAAATACAGAATAAAGGTTACAATTTCCTTCCAAATAAGTGGTAATTTTAAAAAAAACTACATTCTTAAACAGAAACAATTGTGTTATTTTGTTACATCTGCTTGTTGCATGTTTACAAATTTACAGTAAGATGATGATGATGATTATTATTATTATAAAATAAACCCCAACAACAAGGTGTTCAGAAAGTGTGCAGCACTGTACACACTGGAAGAAAAGGCAGCGCATTTAAGTTCACATTACTGTAAAATCAAATGTCTGCATAATTAATGCATGAAAAATTATTCAATAATGAAATAGCAACTAAGAAAATCTGGAGTCAGTTAATGGAAACAGCTGTGCAGTCATTGAAGTCAAGCTGTCGCCAAGTTCAAGTAATAATTGGCACTGAGGAAAATGATTAAATAAAGGGGAGCTCTAAAATATCTGTGTTCTGAGAAAGTAACTTGCATAAACAATTTTTAGGAGCAGCATATCAATTAAAATGGTGATGGCAGAAAAAATCATGTTGTTTCTCAACATGAAGTCTAATCTTGCAAGTCTCGTCTCTTTTGTAGCTAGTTATTTGTAAGGATTAAACATAGGCCTATTTACATTTTCCATTTCCACAGCCAATTTAAAAATGACTTCTATCTCTAGGCTTATTTGTGAGATGAGGCAGAATTGATACTTTACATAAGAGCTGTAATTGGCCCAGAATGTCTTATGAAAGGGCCACCGGTCATTTGTTTATTCTAGAATGTCTCCAAACCAGGGACAGTAACAAGTGGTAAATGTGTAGTTCTGGAATCATTTCTATTTTAAAGTTAATATTCTTTACTAGGGGCGCCTTAAGATAACCAAAGGCCCCTGGGCTGTAGGCCCCCCGACCCCAGAAAACCTCTTTTTTTTAAGCTTCCAACAATTATTTGTCAAATTTCGTTTTTTTGTCTTGTTAATATGCCAGTTAACATTCACAACACTGCTCTGCGTAAAATGTGAATATAAGCGAATATGCAAATATACTCTTTGCCACAAGGTGGCGCTTGTGGAACAGCAGAATTATATAGCCGTTCCATAAAGTAAACACTGCGTTATTACGGGCATTATAAGGAGGTAATATGAAAGGAAAATGCCATCAAAACTTCCCTGGCTGAAATGTGAGTTTACAGGTATGATTTAAACACCATAAATCACACAAAATATGAATTATTTATCATCAGTAGAGCAAAACACAGCATTTTGACATAAATGTGGGTTATTTGGTGATTGCTAACTGCGTTTTTATTTTGAAACATGAAGTGCTCACGTTTATTTAGTTAAATCACAGCCGTATAAAGTTTAATAATCTAATTATTAATGATTTAAGCAATTCTTAACAATTCAATTTTCAATAATAAGACAAAAAATAGGACAATTCCTATTTTCCCCCGGATCTAAAATGGAGACTTTGAGACCCGGATTTAAAATTGACCCTATTTATGGGACCCAGATGTCCGGTTCAGTTCCTTTCACACAGCAGTGTTGTGTTTCTGTTAATCTGCATGTCGACATAAAGATACTCTCGTGCTGCGGTTATTTACTAGCGAATGCATTGCATTGTACATTCCGCTTAAAGTATATCAACGGAACACGTGGAACATACCAACTATACAAACTGTGTGGGGGGAACCTAAACTGAGCCATTCACTATATAGGCTAACCAGGGCATCGCTAAAAATGAGTGTGTGAGTTTGTTTACAGAACGCTGTTGTCACTGCTGCAAACTCCCATATAAATAATTATTCAAAAATATATAATTTCCCTGCATGCCCTCTTTCCAGTGTAGGCTTCAGCCCCTTGTAGCCCGTGCGTTAATGCGCCCCTGTTCTTTACATACAAAGTTTCCGTCTTTCTGTATTCCAAATAGATGATACTAATTATATTAATGGATCTCAGGGACGATTAAGGACACTGTATTCTAGTTCTAATTCTATCAAGTCATTGTCACCATCACATTAGAATCCACAAATGATAGTTTAAACTACTAGTTTTGATCAGTGAATCTAATAATTTGTTTAAACACCTTTGACTTGGAGGCTTTAGTTGAGTTTTATCTTGTACATTTGTCTGGTAACAGGTAAGTTACCATATATAAACCAACCAAATCAGGATTATGCAAAGCAACAGGACATGTGATGCAGTCCTATTGCTTTAATAGTCAAATTAACAAATAGTTATTCAGTTTGGTAACTGCAAATTCTCCCTCTGGTCCCTGCACCATCTGCCTTTTCTCAAGAGAGCTGGGTTGCGTTTTCACATTTAATCACTTCATACATTTTTTCAGGAAAATATCTCTTTTAGTCACTCTTTTAGATCAATACTCTTTTGGTCTACAGACATCCTCTATCATTTCATTATTAAACACATGCCCTTGGGCCACCAGAGTTCATTTTATTTTTAGAATTGACAAATGGGATGAAGTGGATGCTGTGTAGTCAAGTGGAGCAGGATTGTACAGAAGTAATTATCCTCAGCCAGTTCAGAGGGTTACTGTTTTGTTTGTTAAAGGGGAGGATTGTGGTTGCATAAGGTGTTTAAGGTAGTTGTAAGAAACAGATTACGATATGACCCGCAGGTTGGTGGGTCACCGAGTTAGTATCTGCTAAAAATAGAGCACGAGGTTTCAGTTTTGATTATGGAAGGACCAAATTAGAGACATATGGAAAAGAGAATATATATATATATATATATATATAATATAATATCAGAAGCTTTATATATATCTATATATATATCTCTATATATATATATATATAAAGCTTCTATGATATGATATTATGTTATATTATATTATTATTAATGTCTCTAATTTATATATGTTCAAAGGATATATATATATATATATATATAAAGGATATTATTCCCACAACTTATTAAATACATTAAATTATAGACATTAATATACATGAATATAACTTAGAGACATTTGTGATCAAATATATTAGAGGTTACTTGTGCACATACAATTATGTAATTAAAATATTATTATGTTTTTAAATGTTATGTAATTATTCACGTTCACATATATAATATAATATAATATAATATACAAGAGGCAATACTTGACAATACATTAAATTATATATTCAATGCTATGTTATGTTTTAATATACTTATATAATTAATCTCATTCACATATAATATAATATAAAAAATAATAATTAGAATTATTTAATTTAATTTTAATATAATATATTATAATATAACATAATATACAGGAGGCAATAATTTACAATATATACAATTATATATTCAATGTTATGTATATACTATTTAATTAATCCCGTTCACATATACTACTACTAATAATAATATTTATTTAATATGTATTAATATGTTATTATATGTATGATAATATAAGGTGTTGCACACACACACACACACACACACACACACACACACACTGGAAATAGACAAACATACTTTTCTATGTTTAAAGTGTAACTATGACGGGGAGCGTTTGGCTATGCGCGCTCTCGTGTGATGTCAGCGGCGCGCGGTGTAGTTGCGCTCGCTCGCGCTGGACTCAGTGTCAGAGAGAAGGAGAGTCACGACGAAGATGGTCTCAATACGCGGAGTTCCCCTCGCGGATAGCCTCTGTTGGTACTGATTCGGAGTGTTCTCCCGGATAGCTCTGCTTCGAGGAGTTGCTTCATTTTCGGAGTGAGTAAAAGCTCTGCTGCAGGACTGGCACAAGAAACACAGAGAGGGATAGAGATGTGTCAGACGCGTGTGTACAGTGCATCACTGCGCGCTTTGAAGTTCTCTATGTGCGCTGCTCTATCCAGATGCTCACTGATGCACTACAGCTGTCCGTTCATTTACATGATGACCAGACAATAAGTAAATGAGTGAACCACGTGTTTTGAACGAGTATGAAACAGTCCCTGTTGTCGTAGGGGAAATTCTATTGTTCCTGTTCGAGTGTCAACTGCCAGTTCATATGCACTATGCAATATTCCCTACGCGTCTGACACATGAAGGAATGAACTAAGAGTTATTTTTATTAAAAAAAATTTTTATCGCATATGAATGCATTTTGCATTTGGATGGTTTACATGGTAAAATATGCTGTTGCATTCTTTTCAGTTAGGTTTAGATAAAAGGTTGTGCTGAACTGTAGACTTTTTTTATTTTTTATTTGATTTCATTATTTATTTCTGGTGTATATGCGTCTGAAATCACACTGACCTTGGATTGGATGTAGTGAAATGAAATTGTTCTCTATTATAGCTGGTTTCTAACTCGTCTAAGATGGCCATTAGGTGGTCCATGCACCATATTAGACCACAAAGTTCCGTTGGCCATACTATGTTAAGTCACTCAAATTGGTTTTTAGAACATGATTGGTGACCAGCTTAGACCAGCAAACAGTTCCAAAACAGCTTAAACTGGATTTTTCAGCAGAGATTATTGAAGCTGTACATTATACAATTTGTATGTATGATTCATGTCTGCTGTAATGATGCTTCATGGTTGTAAATTAATGCACATACAAAAAAGCCAATGTAAAGTTACAGTGTCTGGGCTGAGCAGTATAACTTCCTTTTCAAAGTTATCATTTCAAAACACAAGTAAACTACACTTAAAATAATTTTTAAAAATGTTTAAAATGTTAATTGTTTTAGCCTAAATCATGAACATTTCTTTCTTTCTCCCCCCCTTAATTTTGCTGTTCAAAAGCCCTGGAGAGTATGGGCAGAACATATATTGTGACATTTGTGGTCATTTAATTGCAACATACTAAGTTAAAGGCGGTTTAAGTTGCCTAGGAGACACAGCAGTTTCATTCTCTTCTCTTCTAGAGGCATTTACTCAAATGGGCACCGTGTCCTTTATATTATAACGAGTCTTGCAATTACAGTCTGGTATAAGGTTGTTTTGTTCGTTGTTATGGATGCATCAATTTTTGTATACTGCATTGGGGTTGTTGGTAAAAGATTGCCATGTTGTTACGCTGTGATAACGGATGGGCCTCTGTGTATCACCAGCAAAGTCACGATACGATACGTATCACGATACGGGACTGCACTGAATTTCACCTCAGAAGAATTTAGTAAAACAGCTGTTTATTAAACACTGCATACCATAGGGCCGTTGCTAACTTTTGGCAGAACAGGCACTTGACCTCTGCATTATGAAGGGCCTCTATAACTGTACCATAGTACAATAGCCTATAGGTAATGGCATATGTTTCATGTTTACATTGTGCACTCCCCACCCTACAATATTCTGATTGTTTGCATCTTGTTTTTAAGCCCATAAATAATAATGTACTCGTTCTAATAAATTTATATTGTAATGTACTCATTCTAATATATTAAAATCATCTTAACATTGCTGGTAGGTTATCATTGCACAAATCAACACACTCTCTACATTTAAAAAATAAAAATGAGAAGAGTTCTAAACTAATGCGCTGTCTTCACTGTACCTCACGCACACATTAGTTAGATCACTCTGTGCACGCGCACAGACATTCTTTTTTGCGTTTAGACAAACTTTTTAGCACTGGCCCGCAATTTTATCAATAAAATAGCTTAATCGCTCAAGAGCTACATTATCTTTCTCAACAAGGAGCTGGTAACATAATTGTTTCTAAAGCAATTAAAGCCACAGCTTCACTGTTAATAGAGAAACGCGGCAAAACGGTGGTAATACATACATACACAGCCCCTCTCTCGCTCTCTCTCTCTCATAAATGAACACTTGATAAATTACACTTTTCTGATAATAGAATATTGAAGTGGAGATCGCTAAACTGCAAGCTAACCAGTGTTTTCAGAAAGCAAGTGCGTTTATCCACAGTGGAGAGAGCGCGCGTGCACATGGTTGCCAGGTTGACAAAGATAAGTAACACACTTAGCAGATATTTTGAGATGGTCCTCACTGCAAGATCCAGGGGGTGAAGTTGGATCCAGATCCAACTCCTCACCCCTTACATATACCTAAACCTACCCATCTCCACCCCCTGATCCCTAAACCTACCCATCTCCACCCCCTAGATGTGGATCCAACCCCTCCCCCTGGATCTTTGTTCTGCAATGAGGGGCTACTGGATATTTTCGTATTGCGCAAGTGCTTCAAAGCTCTGTTTCGGGGATTACGTCTCTTCATATCAAGCAACCCCGGTTGTGTTCCTCTGCAGCCAGATCAAACCTCCTTGTAGCCTATATATTATGCTCTATTCATTATTTTTTAGAAACCTTGCACTTTTTTACTCCGTTTTAAACGGTGTTCTTGTATTCAAATTAAGGGCACGTGCCGCGATATCGATACAGGGCTAGCTGTAGCGATACTTGTATCGTCAGATCTCTGTGACGATACATCGTCGCATCGATGTATCGAACACAGCACTAGGCCTCCAGCAGGGTTAAATCACACATGAAATTACACATTGATACGTCCCATCTTTCCCCAGAACATCTCAATGACCCTCACAAGATTTACTGATAGAGGGTAGGATCTGGTTTTCAAAGGCTGTTATTTTATTATCAGCACACTTACGGACATAATAATAACCTGCATACTAAAAATTAAGGCTGTCTTTTGTTTTCTAGATTTCCATACGCAGATAGACGTTTCTATGAGAGCATAGGCCTACATCAAATCTCATGATAAATTGTTGCAATCTAGTAGCCGCCCTTCTACATCTATCAATCTCAGTGGCAGAAAATAGTGTGAGTATGTTGTACAGTATACAGCGTCCTGCTGGGTGCTGCCCATGGAGAATCTATTTTTAATTGGCCTTGTTAATGATAACAGAAACTTTGCAGCGGCGTCTGCCTGTTCATAAAGTTAATTGTGCTCATGGGACTAGACAGTATAGTTTGGCACAGTTTATTTTATATTACCATTGGTGCTGCACGGTCACACTTGTTGGTCTGCTTTCACACATACTGTATGTCATAAGACTGGCAGTTAGACCAAAAAAAAGCAGATTTGATGCCCAGACTTGTTGTTTTATTTCTTTAGGCTATTTTAACATGCAAAGTTGTAGTTTTAACAAAATGCTGCAGTTAGAAAATCATACGCTAGAAATAGTTATATCAAAGGATCGTGACAGATATGTTGTTCTATGATTTTCATCAAATGCTTAGAATTTTAAAATCACAAGTGATGAAACTGAGCCATCATCCAATAGCTGTAAAATGCAACTCCATATGTTTTGACGCATGTCATTTTTTAAATATTAGAATAATATTATATATGTTTCTGCATATTTAACTGGAATAATTGAAAGCTTTTAAAGCCATTTATTGGTTGATTCCACCTAAAAGTCAAAACATTGCTCTGTTCCTATCCAGCCACACTAAAAATAGCTCAACCAGTGGAGTGAGTTTGGGGACAGGACTGTGTTTACTGACCAATGGCAGGCAGTGAGAACTTGTGACTTTTTATCTCACAATTCTGACTCTTTTTCTATATCTCACAGTTTTGACTTTTCCTTTTAGAATTGCGAATCATAAACAGTTCTAAAAAAGTTGCAATTGAAAAAAAAAAGAAAAAGAAAAAAAGACTGAATTGTGAGATCAACCCTCTACGGACACCTTGGCAATTGAATTGAACATTTTTTTGTTTACTCGCCAGACTGAAATACTATACTATACTATACTATACATAAACATATATATTTTGGTCATTCAGTGTTCCTGTAAAAAAAAAAAACTGATGATATTATTATTATTATTATTATACGAATTCTACTAATAAGAACTAAGGGTTAGTGAGCTACTGGATTCATGAATATTAATCAGGTTGTGTGTGTTTGCTCGAACGGATTCGTTGAAATCTAAACAGGGACGATAATAGGTGAGCACCAGCCAATGAGATTGTCGTTTGCGCATTAGTTCCACCTACTACAGGAAAACCCGGCAGTTCTTAAAAGCTGAAAAATTCCAAAGGAACTCCGTTATTTTTACAGGAAAATACAACAAAGTATATCGTTTACATGTAGCGCATCAATTCTGCATGTTATGTAAGACTCTCGCTCTTTGCACGTGTGAGAGAAAGCGACGGCGAGTCGTGCGCCTTCACACTAGAGTTTACGTTACGCCAAATACACAAACACAGGTGCGCTGCGCATCCATTCCAATGAATGAACTGAAAAATATCACAGATCGCTTGACACAGAGTTAAACTGAAGCGCTCAGTCAGAGTGTTCTGTGAGTGAAAATATATCTGTGCTAATCATATACTCAGCATCCAACTCACACACTGGTGAGTAAAATCTGAGAATTGATTAGCCATTGGCTAATATTAGACATCATTTAGTCACCCAGAGTGAAGATTTAGTCGCATATGCAAGTGATTTACTCGCAATGTAGAGGGTTGGAGATAAAAAGCCGCAACATTTTATTTCTTATCTTGTGGCAGGAACAAGCTGTTATTTCAAATTTGCCTTAGGAGTTTGAGGAGGATTATAGTCAATACATTTTGAAGTGACACATTTTAAACAGATTAATGTAATGAGTAAATTTAACCATATTATTACGTACAAAGCACTGGGAGGTTCATGTGCTTATTTGTAACCCAAAGTCCTTTATAGTCTTTTAAAGTAGGCATGATTAAACCGATTTAAGCCGACAATATGCAACAGATCAAAATTTGGCCTTGAAGAAGCACAGCCTCTCTTCCTCTCTCTCTTCTCTCTCTTCTCTTTTAACAAGCTGATATTCATTCTGTTTCAGCCTTCCTCAGAGTATCATCAAGGCTCTAGTGAAAGGCATGACAGCTTCTGTTCTTGTGTTTTACTGGCGAGATCCCAAGAGAGCTCAACTCTCCATTCATTTCACCAATTGGTCCACGAATTACATAAATATTCTCCCTTTAATGAACAATTTGAAAGCATCACAGCATGCAACACAAACAGAGAGTTATTACTTAACAGTAACTTTTTCCCCCCTGCATACTGCATCTTGCAGTACTTGAGCTACTGCACAGTTCCCTGGCATTTACTGTATAATAGACATATGTAATACTTGAACAGCTTATGTTTTGTGACCAAAATTTAATTTAATTTAATTTCAAAGAGTTAAATGTCATTGAGTGATTAAGTCATGGCAGCAAAATAAATAAAATAATAAATTAAACGTATTTCTATTTTAACCATACCCCTGTCATTCAACTGTTATTTTATAGGCTCATATGGGCTTTATACAAAAATTACAATTATAAACATAATGTATTAGAGTACATCATTATTTCACATTACTTCTGCAAAGTACACTTTTAAAAAAATCCCTACAATTTACTGTAAAAAAATGACAGCTGTGGTTGCCAGAACTTACAAAAATTAAAAACATGGTAACACACATAACACTAAAATAATGCAATAAATATTTATTTTACAAAATAAGATGCAACATAAAACCTTAGTGTACATAAATGATGTATGATGAAAAAAACTAAGAAGAAACAGTTATTTCAAAAAACAAAAAAAAAACAAATATGAAGTGTCCACAGATGTGAATTATGTGAATGTCAGTTCACGGTCTTTCATTGAAAGTTATAAGTTGACTTAATTATAAGCTTCCAAAAACTGTAAATTTAATGTATTTTACTGAAAAATTACATGAAATGTTTCATTACGTTTACATTACACTTTTCCCCTGTATTTATTAAGGGAACTTACAGTTAACCAATTAACCGTTTTTATAGTCTTTTACCATTAAAATCATGATAATTTTTGATGTCGGTCAAATGAAGAATTGACATATTATATATGAAGATTTTTGTGAAGTACCCGTTATTGTAACTCTGAATAGGTGTTTTGTGGAGGTGGCACTGATGGATCAGCGGTAGTTTGCAGAGGCGCACATTGCTAATGACATGTGGGCTTTTATGCATCTCACCATATGGGGTGCATCATGTGATGTTCCTCCTTCAGTAAGGAGTTAAAGATCACACAGTGTTCTAACTATAAGGCCCAATCCTAGGCTCTACAATACACTGTAGCAGGGCTTGTTCAAAGTCTGGCAGCGGAGGGTTATAAAGGGCTAGAGGTCTCACTGTTATCTCTTATCTTAAATCACCGGATTTGAGCACATCATCATATTGGACCTAAAACTACACCGCAGGCAATCTAAGGACCAAGGTATCCTGGCTTTCAGTTTGATCTTCCCTGGCTAATTGTCAAAATGTCTTGCACCAAGACAGCAGCTTATTTTATTGTCTGCTCTGAGCTGTACGAACCAGGTGTCAAGTAAATAAAACAGATTGTTGCATGTTGGGAAGTTTTAAAACTCATATAAAACATGTGTCTGTGTTTGCACTGGATAAATTGTCAGTGGCGAGAGAATAAGGGGTCGCATTCACAAGGTGCTCTTATCGATCTTACACTGGAACCCTCACAGATGTAAATTATTTATGAAAACAGAGTGTCTTCTTCATGCATGGCACACTATGTGTGTCATAAGCCTAGACTGTAGGTGTACGGAGAAGTGTTGTAAAATACGATCAATGCTGTTTTAAAAGGCCTGTCTTGCATCTGACATTTCGCGTTTGGCCAAGTGCAACATACTGAGAGTTTTATATACCCTGTGATGCCTGTGTTAAGCCCTGTTCACATTCTGGGAGCGATTTGCTGTCGCTTAAGACACCAACCATTTTGTTACTAATAATAAATAAATGGACAAAGGAATATAATGGAGTATGCCATTAATAATTTTAATAGTAGGCCTAAGTAATACAATTTTTGCAAAAAAAGAAATGCAATTTCATTACCAAACGTTTTATTTCCAAAAATTATTTGAATAATACATTTAAAATAATTATCTCAAAAGATTTTATGCAGACTTTTCAATCTTATAGGTGTCATAAATGCAGTCCAATAGCTGTATTCAATAAATACTGAACAAACAAACCATGTGATCACATTGCATTTATACTGGCACACACACACACACACACTCTGTCTGGTTTGCTATCCTTGTGGGGACTCTCCATAGGCGTAATGGTTTTTGTACTGTACAGACCATATACTCTATTGCCCTACACCAACCCTACCCCTAAACCTACCCCTTACAGGAAACATTGTGCTTTTTTAGATTTTCAAAAAACAAAATGTAGGTCCCCACCTCTATTGCCCTACCCATGAGTCTGTGTGTATTCAGGTTTAAGTCCCCACCAGAATAGAAAAACAGGTACACACACACACACACACACACACACACTGTGTGGTCTAAATGCTTTATATATATATAAGCATAAGCACTAGTCAGTTCTCTGTTTCCAACCATAATAATTTCAGGTTTCTGTCAGTGTGAACAGAACTTTATTGGTATTGGTATGTCACTCTCAAAGTTTAAGATTTAGAAGCCATCATAGCCCAACTAAGTAATTGTGCATCCATAACAGCATAAATGAGCATATAGACAAGCATAAATGTGAGTATTTAGTCGTGAGGATATCTAATAGTATTTCCCCTCTAATTGAACACTTTTAGGGCTCTAGATTAAAGGTCAAGCTTATGTGGGTTCAGTTCCTTATGGCTGCATTGCTATTGATCAGTGTTAGTTTGCTTTCCTCTTCTTTCATGCTATTTTTTGTACAGCCTGTCATAAATCTTTCAAAGGTGTTTTTGTACTGTATAGGAGTAGCAGCATTAAAATCTGTGCCAAGTAACAGCAAAGAGCCCTCTGACTCTCTGACTGATAAAATAATAATAAAAAAAGCTAACATGGACTAATTTAATGCTTAGGAGCATTTGAGTGTAGCATATATTGATTTGCTAAATAAAGCTTTAGATAAATGACCCTAATTAATTACATTTTATTGAAGGCAGCTTTTTGTGAAATCTCTCCAATGCAGATTCGCTTTGATGTTCTTTGAAAGAAAGAAAGTCCGTTTACTTTATTGCTCTTGCTGTCTTGTGGTTTATTACAGTAGAAAACTTTGCACATGTTGGAGTCAGCAAAATGGTTGGTTGAAGCCAGTTCAAAGAGGTTATAGCAAACCCTTCTTGATGCGTGAAAATTGTTCTGCAAAAATAAATTAAAGAACAAATAGAGTGATGTTTGTAGTCTTGTTGATAGGGTGTTGATAGTGGTTGTTAGATCTTTGCTAGCTGGTTTTTGCTAACTGTCTCAGTTAAATCAAAAGAGCCCACCATCTGATGATCTGGTTCCTAGATCCCTACTGATTTCTGGACCATTTTATCGTCTGCCTGGTGGAAATTGTAAGTTGTGCAATTGGAGATGTCATTCATGCTCGTAGCACAAATAGTGCAGAATGAAATGAATGAGGAATACTAATAGAGATTCTTGTCTTGGCAAATACCACTAATCACATCAATCAACACTGCAGTCCTTATTGAAATACATTTGCAAAACTCATTGCCATTTCTGATATATTTGATACAATTTTACAGATAAGTCAACTGATTCTGCTGCAACTAGCTTGTATAAACCTAGAAATAATACGGCTTAATATAGTTAAATGCTTGAGGTTCTGTATCATCAGTCCAAATATGGATTTGGATAATGTCATATCTGATTGATCCCACTTTGCCTTTCTTTGGTATTTCAGCAGTGTCCAGTGCACATCAATATTGCGTCATTGAGCACGATCTTTGTTTGGGGAGGCAGATAGCCAATGGGAAAATCATTCCCTGGGGATGCACTGTACAGGAAACTAAGGTCTGCTTTTCAAACGTGAGAAGATGAATCACATGTAATCTGTGCTTTGCTCTTCTAGCCCATACGAATGGGCTTTGCCCTCAAGTGGCTGGCATCTGCTATAAATAGGTGGAGATTAATGAGATTAATACATAATTTTCAAAGGTCTGAGGTGGAATAAAGGCCGGCAGATAAAAAAAAAAGTGTGACAAGGGAAAGCTCGGAGCCATGTCATCTGACACAGCTGGAGCTGTTTGATAGTTGTAGTGTGGTGGCAGTTCCTTTGAGCATTAATGGCATTAAATCCTCTTCAATTCCTGCTTCAATTCAGTGTTTGCTTTGAGTAACCCTACTGAAAATGCAATCTTAAACCAGTCATAGCTAGTTTAGCTGACCTGCCAGACTGTTCAGCTGGTTTCCAGCGTTGCTAATAGTGGTGTTTTGTTTGTGAATGAACTGGGATAGAACAAATCCTTTAAGTGAATGAATCATTGTTCTTTACTGCCATGACATAACTCAAGTCTCTTCCCTTTGTTTATCACTCTCCCTGGATTGTTTTAGATTTGTAGACATGCATATTTTTATAAACAATAATAAGACTTAATTCGGCCTGTAATTCACTCAGCTGATATGATTGGTGATACTGACGTAACCATATATCTACCATATGTCGGAGTAACTTGCAGAAAGAATCGATCCAAAAATAATTTAAAAGAACCAAGTCACTTTGTTGCTACAAATAGTGAAGGAAGCTAGATTTCTCATTAGCGAGGCTCCGGTTGTGAAAAGTGTTTTTCAGTCATGCAGCTTTTCAGTACGCAAGCAGGGTAGCGATGACATGACAGACGCTAAAATGTTATGTTTTCATTGTAATATTTCAAGTCGTGTGTTCTTTGTTTATGAATAGAACTATGTGTAATTCAAGAAATCTCTTTTTTAAGTCGATATCTTTCAGTGAATTGTTCACATATTCACGCAACATTTCACCTAGTGAATCAGCCTGAATAATTTGAACAGCACACAAATGTGCTGAAGCGAACTCATTTGGAGCGGATTTTCACTCATTAAGAGAACAAAAACAGTGTCAGATTAATTCAAATATTTAGGCTTCAAATCAGTTTAAATCAAATCTGCCAAATCAGTGTAAATCATTTGCTAGCGATAAAGTTCGAAACTCTGTGTCTGCTGCTTGTCAAATGAATTTGTATTGCAAGATGTTTTCCAATAAAAAAAAAAACACACAGCTAATGAAATCTCGTGAAGCAACAAAGTATCACCATGGCATCACCATGCGCTTTTGGATATGTACCCAGGTAAGACCATGGTATTCTTTGAAATACCTTGGAATATCATATAAATATAATAGTGGGAAAAGGGTAATCATTCATGGAACTAAAGCTTCTCCCCAGCCAAATATTAGGCTACATGTCATAAGAGGTGTCCAGATTAGCAACCGTTTTCAGATGTGCTTATAAATCTGTTAAGTAAAAAGATGTGGCCTTAAAAATGTCCTGCTGTTGTATATGATGATTTAATTGGTGTTAATTGGTGAATCTCAGGCTTTTATAAATATTCAGATATTCAGTGTTAAATCTAATATTTTAATTAGTCACGACAACCAGCAGCTCCAAAACTTATTTCACAGTGTGTGAATCATGTATTTTTTTATGGTCACTCCCCTGGTATGTCTAAAGATTGAAGATATCAGTCCATACGCAGCCTCACAATAGTTCTGTTCTAAAACCTAATGAACTGCCTATCTAGACAACATTTTAAGGCATTTTAGGCATGCTTACGCCACAAAGTCTGTTAAAAAAGATACAGTAACATTATGTTGCTGTATCAAACAACGTGGTTTGGCAAAATTCTATATGGCGGCATTGGAGCAGCTAGTTAGGATACTGCTTGAAAAGGTGTAGCTGCTTATTGGCAGTAGACAGCATGGCAGCTCTCAGATTTTGTAACAGAGCTGATGTCTTTTGACCTGGGAAAGACTAGCTTTAATGGCTCAGAATCTGCACAGGGAATTGCTGTCAGAAGCTTTATCATATCTGTTACTGAACCTGCACAACAGAGCAGTGTCAATACAGTGTGATCATGGCGTTCACTTAGAATCAATCAAAAAAATACCTCGACATAACTCAAATAGAGCAAATAGTTTTTGTGCTTTCAGGTTTATTTAGAAGATCCTGAGAAACAATATTTTGACAACACTGTCAGCCAACAAGAATTACATCATGTGATTTCAAAGATGTTATTTGCACACAGTGTTGATATTTTCACAGCTGTATGACAGCTATGGGAGTGACAAGTGAAGGTACAGTATGTTCAGCTGGATTTATTATGTACACCCCCATGAAGTTATGAGGTCTCAACCTACACCCCCCCCAAAAATCAAAGAGCTAATCTCATAGGTCATTTATGTTGCGGTCACATATCGTCATACAGTAAGGAGAAGATTAAGAGTGGGTGGTATAACCAAAAGCTTTTGTGATGGTGTGAGTCATTTCTGAAGACATTTTACAGGTGCATCTCAATAAATTAGAATGTTGTGGAAAAGTTCATTTATTTCAGTAATTCAACTCAAATTGTGAAACTCGTGTATTAAATAAATTCAATGCACACAGACTGAAGTAGTTTAAGTCTTTGGTTCTTTTAATTGTGATGATTTTGGCTCACATTTAACAAAAACCCACCAATTCACTATCTCAACAAATTAGAATACTTCATAAGACCAATAAAAAATTTTTTTTGTGAATTGTTGGCCTTCTGGAAAGTATGTTCATTTACTGTACATGTACTCAATACTTGGTAGGGGCTCCTTTTGCTTTAATTACTGCCTCAATTTCGGCGGGGCATGGAGGTGATCAGTTTGTGGCACTGCTGAGGTGGTATGGAAGACCAGGTTTCTTTGACAGTGGCCTTCAGCTCATCTGCATTATTTGGTCTCTGGTTTCTCATTTTCGTCTTGACAATACCCCATAGATTCTCCATGGGGTTCAGGTCTGGTGAGTTTGCTAGCCAGTCAAGCACACCAACACCATGGTCAATTAACCAACTTTTGTCTGTGGTTCAGGAGTGTCTTAACAAGAGGAATACGACAACTGCAGCCAGATTCCTTGACACGTCTGTGTGTGGTGGCTCTTGATGCCTTGACCCCATTCTCAGTCCATTCCTTGTGAAGTTCACTCAAATTCTTGAATCGATTTTGCTTGACAATCCTCATAAGGCTGCGGTTCTCTCGGTTGGTTGTGCATCTTTTTCTTCCACACTTTTTCCTTCCACTCAACTTTCTGTTAACATGCTTGGATACAGCACTCAGTGAACCGCCAGCTTCTTTGGCAATGAATGTTTGTGGCTTACCCTCCTTGTGAAGGGTGTCAATGATTGTCTTCTGAACAACTGTCAGATCAGCAGTCTTCCTCATGATTGTGTAGCCTAGTGAACCAAACTGAGAGACCATTTTGAAGGCTCAGGAAACCTTTGCAGGTGTTTTGAGTTGATTAGCTGATTGGCATGTCACCATATTCTAATTTGTAACTTTTCCATGACATTCTAATTTATTGAGATGCACCTGTATATCAAAATAGTTTTTTTTGCTGGAATTAAAAAAAAAAAAAAACCATGATATACACTACTGTTCAAAAGTTTGGGGTCAGTAAGTTTTTAAAATGTTTTTGGAAAAAAACAGTAATATTGTGTCTTATTATTACAATTTAAATATAATTGTCTATTTTAGTATATTTTCATTTCTTATTATCATTAACATTGTTTCTTCATAATATTTTAGTGGAAAATGTTTTTTTTTTTTCAGAATATAAACTTAATCAAAGAAACAAGTTTTTACTGCCACTTATGATCAGTCATCCTTGCTGAATAAAAGTATTAATATAATTTATTAAAAGTATAATTTATTTTTATTTATTTAAAAAAAACCATACAAACTTTTTTTAGGTAATCCAGAATTAAATAAAAACTTCACAAATGAAAGGATATAATTTGATTTGATAATTTGATATGATTATTTTCTCATTTTATTTGTAGTACATGCAAACCAAATGATAAGATTATTCATAATTCACAAACAAACAAACAAAAAAAACTATAAAATCTAATATTATTAAATGGATAGTTATAACTAGGGGTGCAGTGTGCATGCTTTAATCCGTTAACATGAGCGCGGAAAAAATACGCACCACATACGCACTGCAAACGGAGTAATGTGAACCTAGCATTATGTGTGTGCGCTGCGAGTGTGCATGAGCGCACGGTCCCCAGGAGAGCACACTAGCGCGCGAGCTCTGAATGATTAAACACTGGCAAGAATTAAAAAGTAATGCAATTTATAAACTTTAATGACGATGTGACACTGCCTCGATTGTGCAAGTGACAATTCATGTGTCAACTGTGCAGCGTGCAGCTCGCTTATAGACAGACGTGATGTGATTTGAAGCCATTTGCGTATTTTGAGAGAGAAAGAGATAGAGCGCGCGATGATTCACTCACACTGTTTGTGAAATTACATCTCACACAAGGTTATTTAATGAAGAAATATGAAGGTGAGTACCTCACATTCAGCGTTATAATTATTTCACCCGTGCCGGACAGAGACTGAGACGGTGCCGCTGCATGTCATGCCAAACCTCTCACGGCAGCGTCATCAGCTTGAGATCGTTTTTTTGAGATCGGCCTTTTTAGAGACTGCCGATCAATCATCCCAACGTGATTATCGGCCGATAGTGATCGGTAGCCGATCAATCGGAGCACCCCTAGTTATATCTTATAAAGAGATCTTTTCCATACAATTCAAAGTGAATGTCAAGAACACGGCATCCTCTAAAAATCAAATTAAGCATATAAGAAGAAGAAGTGCATACAACTAATGCTCTAAATAGGCCTGTCTCAATAATCAGTATATCAACTTATCGCACAATATATGTACATTACGTTTTGGTGACGCAATATATTGCCCATTATATTTACATAAAAATGTACTGTATGTCACCATGTTGTTTTGCATTCCACGTGCGCCTGTGTCTTTTGCAGCTTCTCGAACATAACGTGGTCTAGTCGTTGCTAGTTCAAATTTAAAAAATGCTTCTACAAAAAAGTTTAATCTGCAGATATGGCCTTGTTTAGGGATCTGTGCCAAATCCCAATTCATGCAGATAGCTTTGTGTGAGGAACAAAACCAAAATCGAAATTGTTACTCCACCATTGCAATAAAATCTAGTATGTCATGATCAGTTACAAGAACAAACTGAGCATCACTGGTGTCAAACCTGGTGTGACACGTTTTGAAATGCCATATTTGAATGTGCATAAATTCGACATTTTAGTATTTTCCTCACACAAAGCTGTCATTTGACTTCAGAGGTTTTGGGTTATAAAACACATTTCATATGGATCACCGTTGAGCTGTTTTAATGGTGAATTTGTTGTCAGTTCTGGAGCTTGACACCCCATTCACGTTTATTGTACTGAAAAGATAAACACTCTGTGTCATACAGGCATGAAATAACCATATACCATCATTCCCTCCAGCGCTAGTGAAGACCAGGGGCCTGATGTATAAACGTACGCAATTTTCCACGCACAAACCGGAATTATAAAAAATAAACTAGGCGTAAATATGTGTGCACCGTACGGACACTCTAGACCAGGGTTCCTCAAATCTTGCCCTGGAGGTCCAATGCGCTGCAGAGTTTAGCTCCAACCCTGATCAAACTCAGCTACCTGTGATTTTTCTAATGATCCTGAAGACACTGATTAGTATGCTCAGGTGTGTTTGATTTGGGTTAGAGCTAAACTCTGCAGGAAAGTGGATCTTGTCGGCCAGATTTGAGGATCCCTGCTCTAGACCATGCGTACGCACTCTTTTACTGGAGGGAGCGAAATAAGGAAGCAAACAGAATGATTTTAAAGTCTGTTTTACATTTGACATACACGTTTAGATTAAATATGACACTCTGAATAATGAAATTAAGCACTAAAATTTCATGAAATTATTATCCAGAAATTACCACATTTTTATATGAATTTAAACAGAAATATTTGCAGTGGATGTGCTGCTTTCGAACAATTTTCCTGTGGTATGCGATTTAATGTTTTAATCACAGCGAGGATTGCTTGGTGAATGAAAATTCCACTTTAAATTGTGTTCTAAATAGCAAAACTCATGTTCAGAGAAAATATTTTTGCGCGGATAATAATGATAATTTTTGTGAACTTGACTTTGTTTGATGGCTTTGGAACATAGACTGTAACGACAGACATAAGGATGCGCTCGTTGATCAAACAGTCCATTGGTCTGATGACAGTAGAACCTCTGTTCACAGGTGTCGCGCACAGACAGTAGCCTAATGATAACCACTTTCGTGCTCTTCCTAATATTGTGACTAACGCCATATTTAAAAGTATAGGCTATAAACATTCAAAAATATATGTTTACCTTTTAGGCAAATTGCATAAATTTGAATAGCGATGTCTCAAAACGCATTTATAGTCCGTATCTCATATTTTCCTACCGTATTCCTATCCTTAACTGCGTTAAACATGGTGTCACGTGGATGGAATATGCATGGAAATTATATGCAGATGACGTCATGCATATTAAAACTAGGCGTTGTAAGCTCCATAAATGGCTATTTTGGGGGGAAATCATGCACGCACAATCTTCCGCTGACTGGCTATTACAAAGGGAATTTTGCGCAGGTTCTGGCACACATTTAGGATGAAATCTACGTAAAGTTTTATACATGAGGCCCCAGGAGTGTGTGTAGCATACAGTATGTGGCGTGTTGCAGACCTACTATTCACTGCTCATCCACTTATCTGTGTCACTGTAAGCCTCTTGAGAACAGAAATGCACAGTCATGACAGTCCTGCAGTAAGCTCATCCGGAGGTCAGGTAGATTTTTTAAGGATCAGTGGCTCCGAGGTTGCTTGGATTTTTCTGGGTTTCAATGTTCAATAACCTGTTGTATAGGTTGTATGAGTGATGGCTATGCCCAGGACTTTAATTAGGACTAGAACAACCACAAACCTCATCCAGGGCCATTTAATGAGGGAGGCCCAAAAATTTGTGTATATATTGGTTCATCTTTGCTATGCCCAGGACTTTAATTAGGACTAGAACAACCACAAACCTCATCCTGGGCCATTTAATGAGGGAGGCCCAAAAATAAATCTGCAAAAATGTCAGCAATTCTGTGTTTTTCTGTCAATATGGGGTGCTGTGTGTACATTAATGAGGAAAAAAAATTAACTTAAATGATTTTAGCAAATGGCTGCAATATAACAAAGAGTGAAAAATTTAAGGGGGTCTGAATACTTTCCGTACCCACTGTATATTGGTTCATCTTAATAATTTGACCCTGGGTCTTTGACCTGAAATCATGGACATGGTTACCTCATGTTAATTTTTATTTTATTTATTTATTTATTTGCTTTTGTCAAAACACTACATACACTGCCGTTGAAAAGATTGGGGTTAGCAAGTTTTATTTATTTATTAAAAAAAAAAAAAACTTTTTTAGCAAAGATGCATTAAATTGATCAAACGTGTCAGTAAAGGTATTTATAATGTTACAAATAATTTCATATAAATGCTCTTCTTATTCATCAAAAATGTATCATGGTTTCCACAAAAAAATATTAAGCAGCATAACTGATTTTTAACTATGAAAATAATGTTTCTTGAGCTCCAAATCAGCATGTATGAATTAATTCTAAAAATTCAGCTTTGCCATTACAGGAATAAATTACATTTTAAATATATTAAATAGAAATATATATTTAAAAAGAAAACTTTAATTGTTATAATATTTCACAATACTGCTGTATTTTAGATCAAATAAATGCCTTGGCGAGCATAAGAGACTTCTTTCAAAGACATAAAAAAGATTTATGACCCTAAACGCTTTAAGGGTATATATGTGAATAATTAAGATGAAACGCAATATGTGACCCTGGACCACAAAACCAGTCTTAAGTATATACTTCTTAAGTATATTTGTAGCAATAGCCAAAAATACATTGTATGGGTCAAAATTATAGATCTTTTATGCCAAAAATTATTTGGATATTAAGTAAAGATCATGTTCCATGAAAATATTTTGTAAATTTCCTACTGTAAATATATCAAAACTTAATTTTTGATTAGTAATATGTATTGCTAAGAACTTAATTTGGACAACTTTAATGGCGATTTTCTCAATATTTTGTTGCACCCTCAGATTCCAGATTTTCAAATAGTTGTATCTCAGCCAAATATTGTCATATCCTAACAAATACATCAATGGAAAGCTTATTTATTCAGCTTTCAGAGGATGTAGAAATCTTTGTGGTCCAGGGTCACATATATTCACTGCTGGTTTATGCTTTGTTGGTTCATTAATCAGAATAAATTATGAAATCTGTTGTCTCAAATCTGTTTGACATATGTTGATAATTTTAATTTGTAGTTGAGAGCGTTTGAGCATTTTAGCTTCATTATAAAATTCTCATTATGGGATGCACATGGTCCTTTTTTGGGTAATGTAGTCTAGTGCATGTGCAGTATACCTTAAACCATCTAGGACAGTGATTCTCAACAAAAATGTGTTGTATAATCAATCAATCACATTCAATGCTAGTGAAATTAGATTAAAGTGATTGCGCTCCTGTTGCTCAAAATGATGCTGCTATCAACAGCAAGGTCATAGGTTTATTTCCCCAGGAATGCATAATAATATAATATCTTGAATGCACTGTAAATTGCTTTTTGGATAAAAATAATTACCAAAAGCATTATTATAATTATTATAAAACAAATTCCAGCATGGACATTTTGCTGTCGCCTCAAATTAAAAACAAAGAGCAAAATTAGAAAAAGGTCCAATGAAACATGGTAAACAAATTGTTTTTTTGTGCAGTGAATTATTATAGTGAATCAACAAAATTCAAGAGACAATTTCCAAATTGTCTCTTTGACAAATTTACTTTTGTAAACATTTTGTACATTGTTGAATTTGATGCCAGCATACTTTTTAATTGAATAACATTTCAAGTGCCCCTATTATGCCATTTTTAAGGTTCCTAATATTGTTTTGGGAGTCTCCTACAATAGGTTTACATGCATGCAATGTCAAAAAAGCTTTTGTTTCCTCAAAATATGCATTTAATATCACCTCATTTTCCAACGATTCTCATACGATTCGTTCGAAGCAGTTCTAAGATTCAGTCTCTCTAAACCCCTCTTTTCCGTGAGCCTACTCTGCTCTGATTGATGGCCCAGTCTGTTGTGATTGGTGTACAGTGCATATCAGAAACGATATGCCCATTGCCATAGTTCCATATTTTAAACGCTCAATTGAAAATATGAACATCTATTATTTATCATACTTACAGGTTGTGATTCAGTTGAGCCAGCTGGTCAAAATAAACTGGGTACTGAGCCATATTTCAAGAGCAAGCGTTTTATGAATCCCGTGCTGTACTCCCCGAGATTAGGGAAGCAGTCGTCAGTAAAATGACAGGAAGACAAAAAAGATTGGGGTTGTACTGCTGTGAATTTTAACCACAGATTTTTGCATCCTCATCTTTCAGAAGTGAAAATAAAAAGAATTTACTTACAGTTCACAGCGTAGGACACAGCATCTTCTCGACATGATGTTTACCAAACATACAAGCTACAGTGTTTGTGGGCAGGGTCAAGTTGTTCGCGGCCTGCCAACATAGTATATAGGCAGGCATTATGCAAATGTGTTACCATGTAGCCATCATGGAAGTGGGATTCGAATTACTGATGACGATTCTTTTTTTGGAGACAACTTTATTTATCATCTTGGCTTTACAACTGCAGATCATTTACATTCACATACAGATACATTACACACTGCATGAAAGACAATATTCGAAATGGCAAAATAGGGGCACTTTAATATTTTTCACAATTAATCTATGCTGATTCTAAGCAATTTGCATAAATGCATTTTAAAAATATTATTTCATAAGAAATGGAAATCTGAGATGTTTCCTAACTTGACTGACAAATATGCAGCACATTAAGTTTATTAGGTTAGTTTAGTTTTATTGATTTGTATAGCACATTTAGCGACAGAGTCGGCCAAAGTGCTGCACACACACACACACAAAAATAAAAAATTAATAAATGCATAAAATAAACAACAATATAAAACAATCACAAATTTATAACAAAGATAAAATCAGTTTTATCAGTTTATGGAAATTTTATAAGCAGTTCAAATACATCAATCAAAATTAAATCTCAATGTTTAATTTTGTTATCTCCTAAATATTTATGAGAGTGAAGCAGAAAAACACAAGAAACCAGTGGTAAGGGGTTTTGTTAATGCATTAGATTTTAGCATATATTGTTACAACTTTATGACTTTATGAGTGATGCATTTGTGTTCCTCATGCAAATGTTAACAGTCCTCCCAGACCCAGCAAGTTAACACCTTTACGCTATAGTGTCAGCCTCAGGTCATTGCGCTTGATAAATTGCTAGCTGTCCTTCCATCGCTTGACCTTACAAAATCCCAGAGAGGAGAATTGCACGAAAATAAACGCCACATAATGCAGCACCATCAAATCTGACATCTGCTTTCTCACCGGCTTATCACATTAGCCCATGCTGTTGTAGGTCATCTGCCACATTGTTCTCACTTGTATTGATTGGAAGATACTGTGCCATTAGCATCATTAGCCAGGCTGAATATATGAGTCAGTAAACAGACAAGACCTTTAAATGTTAGGTGCTGGGAGACTGCGCCTAACATGCATGACGTCTCTCTTCCTCAAACAGCTCCTCTGAGTTTTGTTCAGTGCTCATGAGCCGTCAAAAGCAGTGATTTTATTACATAACCAAGTGCGACCAATCACAAACAAGCTATTTATTTTCCACTGCCGTCACCGCGACAATGGCACAGAGAGCTACTTTTGCTTCTTGTCAAGTCATGCTCTACAAGGTTGGGTTGTCTTGTTGCAGGCTGTCAAGGCCGAATAGAAGCCGAGAGGAAGATGAGATCAGGCTCT
>NW_015505423.1:1052868-1066274 GCF_001515645.1 Sinocyclocheilus grahami | reverse complement strand
ATGCATATTAAAACTAGGCGTTGTAAGCTCCATAAATGGCTATTTTGGGGGGAAATCATGCACGCACAATCTTCCGCTGACTGGCTATTACAAAGGGAATTTTGCGCAGGTTCTGGCACACATTTAGGATGAAATCTACGTAAAGTTTTATACATGAGGCCCCAGGAGTGTGTGTAGCATACAGTATGTGGCGTGTTGCAGACCTACTATTCACTGCTCATCCACTTATCTGTGTCATTGTAAGCCTCTTGAGAACAGAAATGCACAGTCATGACAGTCCTGCAGTAAGCTCATCCGGAGGTCAGGTAGATTTTTTAAGGATCAGTGGCTCCGAGGTTGCTTGGATTTTTCTGGGTTTCAATGTTCAATAACCTGTTGTATAGGTTGTATGAGTGATGGCTATGCCCAGGACTTTAATTAGGACTAGAACAACCACAAACCTCATCCAGGGCCATTTAATGAGGGAGGCCCAAAAATTTGTGTATATATTGGTTCATCTTTATAATTTGACCCTGGGTCTTTGACCTGAAATCATGGACATGGTTACCTCATGTTAATTTTTATTTTATTTATTTATTTATTTGCTTTTGTCAAAACACTACATACACTGCCGTTGAAAAGATTGGGGTTAGCAAGTTTTATTTATTTATTAAAAAAAAAAAAAACTTTTTTAGCAAAGATGCATTAAATTGATCAAACGTGTCAGTAAAGGTATTTATAATGTTACAAATAATTTCATATAAATGCTCTTCTTATTCATCAAAAATGTATCATGGTTTCCACAAAAAAATATTAAGCAGCATAACTGATTTTTAACTATGAAAATAATGTTTCTTGAGCTCCAAATCAGCATGTATGAATTAATTCTAAAAATTCAGCTTTGCCATTACAGGAATAAATTACATTTTAAATATATTAAATAGAAATATATATTAAAAAAGAAAACTTTAATTGTTATAATATTTCACAATACTGCTGTATTTTAGATCAAATAAATGCCTTGGCGAGCATAAGAGACTTCTTTCAAAGACATAAAAAAGATTTATGACCCTAAACGCTTTAAGGGTATATATGTGAATAATTAAGATGAAACGCAATATGTGACCCTGGACCACAAAACCAGTCTTAAGTATATACTTCTTAAGTATATTTGTAGCAATAGCCAAAAATACATTGTATGGGTCAAAATTATAGATCTTTTATGCCAAAAATTATTTGGATATTAAGTAAAGATCATGTTCCATGAAAATATTTTGTAAATTTCCTACTGTAAATATATCAAAACTTAATTTTTGATTAGTAATATGTATTGCTAAGAACTTAATTTGGACAACTTTAATGGCGATTTTCTCAATATTTTGTTGCACCCTCAGATTCCAGATTTTCAAATAGTTGTATCTCAGCCAAATATTGTCATATCCTAACAAATACATCAATGGAAAGCTTATTTATTCAGCTTTCAGAGGATGTAGAAATCTTTGTGGTCCAGGGTCACATATATTCACTGCTGGTTTATGCTTTGTTGATTCATTAATCAGAATAAATTATGAAATCTGTTGTCTCAAATCTGTTTGACATATGTTGATAATTTTCATTTGTAGTTGAGAGCGTTTGAGCATTTTAGCTTCATTATAAAATTCTCATTATGGGATGCACATGGTCCTTTTTTGGGTAATGTAGTCTAGTGCATGTGCAGTATACCTTAAACCATCTAGGACAGTGATTCTCAACAAAAATGTGTTGTATCAATCAATCACATTCAATGCTAGTGAAATTAGATTAAAGTGATTGCGCTCCTGTTGCTCAAAATGATGCTGCTATCAACAGCAAGGTCATAGGTTTATTTCCCCAGGAATGCATAATAATATAATATCTTGAATGCACTGTAAATTGCTTTTTGGATCAAAATAATTACCAAAAGCATTATTATAATTATTATAAAACAAATTCCAGCATGGACATTTTGCTGTCGCCTCAAATTAAAAACAAAGAGCAAAATTAGAAAAAGGTCCAATGAAACATGGTAAACAAATTGTTTTTTTGTGCAGTGAATTATTATAGTGAATCAACAAAATTCAAGAGACAATTTCCAAATTGTCTCTTTGACAAATTTACTTTTGTAAACATTTTGTACATTGTTGAATTTGATGCCAGCATACTTTTTAATTGAATAACATTTCAAGTGCCCCTATTATGCCATTTTTAAGGTTCCTAATATTGTTTTGGGAGTCTCCTACAATAGGTTTACATGCATGCAATGTCAAAAAAGCTTTTTTCTTCATTGGAACAGATTTGGGTAAATTTAACACTCACTTGCTCACCAACTGATACTCTGCAGTGAATGGGTGCCGTCAGAATGAGAGTCCAGACAGCTGATAAAAACATCACAATAATCTGCAAGTAATCCACAAAATTCACCTTTCGTGTTGAACAGAAGAGAGAAAGTAATTCAAATTTAGAATGACATGATGTTTCATTTATGAGTAAACTATTTCTGTAGCAAATACCTACAATACCTACATAACCACATTTTTTCTCATTATGTGTAATTCTTCATGTTCGTGTTCGTAAAAACAGCCCAGCTTATCCATATAATTGCATGCTTAAAATAGGCCTTATAATACAAGGAGATATAACTTGACTGCACACCTTTAACGTTTTCGCTTTTTATTCCAGTCACGTTTTTCCATTCCATTCATGCTCTTTGCAGTGCATTGGTTGAATATCTAAGACAGAATATTAGCTGTAAGTGTGCAGAAAGGAAAGTAGTAAATGAAAAAAAAAAAAACTCAGCCCTTCTGTTAGGGCTATTTTAAAGCTTGTTACTGGGCTGTACATGGATTAAGACTGGATTAACCTTGTTTGTTCTGATATTTAAAGTAATGCCTGTTTATATTTACCACATTTTTGTGCATGATTTTCACATTTGGATACATGCTGAATACAAGCATTTTTGCATGCTGCTATGGTTATATATATATATCTATATCTATATATCTATCTATCTATCTATCTATATATCTATCTATATATATATATATATATTGCACTACCTGACTAAGCAGATTGTTTTGGACTTTTTGACCAGACGCAGATGGCTCTGTGGGACTATACTGCTACTGGTAAACATGGTAAATGCCTATAGAGACATAGGCACAGGTGTGCGCAGTAGCAGCTGAGCTGCTTTTGCCGCAAATGTCTGTTGTGGGGTTCACAAGGGGGCTCAACCTCGCCTTGTTGCTCATTCTGGTGCTGGTTGCTAAGTTGTCTGGCTCAGGTGGCAGAGCTCTTCCCAGCCGAGAGAATTGTCCTGAAGTAGAGCAACTGCTGACTGAAAGATATCTTGCATTGTGCCTTTTTGTTGGGATGCAGAAGAGTCAGGATAGAGGTTTGGCTGCAGAACTGATTAATTTAGTTCGAAAATGTTGGCGATTGACCAACTTGAGTCGAAAAAGTGATATCCACATAAAAACATAAACATAATATTATACCTTGCATGTGTGCAGGGAATGAAGCGAATGCGTAGGTGAACTTGAAGTAATGACTGCGCTAGTCAGAATGAGTAAAGGTCCGCTCACATTTACCTTTGTTCAGCAAATTTTCACAGGGGAAATCTAGTAATTTCAATAGGAATCCAAGCGATATGCGAAATTCCTTGAGAGCGAAAAATTTCTCTGTGCAGATTTTGCAACAGGTTCAGGTTGGTATGCGTATTCACAGAAAGCTGCTTTAAAGGGGATTTCTGTGTGTGCAGTGCTTAATAACTTTGACAATAGACAATGGACCTGTTTTTCCGGCAACATTTAAAAGTACGGTCACATTAGCGATATTTTTGCGAAATTTGATACACAGAAAAAGGTCTATTGTCAATAGTGTAGCAATGTACAGTATGAAGCACTGTTCATACAGAAGTCCCGTTCAAAACCAAGCAGCTTTCTGGTTTTGTTTTGTGTGACAAACTTGAACATGAGCAAAATTCTGCATGTTAAACTTTTTTGACATCATGCAAAACTCTGAAAGGCGGAACAGAACTCACAAATTCCTACTGAAATGACTGAATTTTGTCCACGCACCTTAACTTACATTGTGAATGTGCCATTGTCTTAACAACATGCTATATCATAAACGCAATATCCTTAACAATCTCTAAAACACAAAAACTAAAAAATTGTCAAATATCTAAAGCATGAAAATTCACAGTAATTAACTAAACAGTATTTAATAATTCAGTAAGTTTACTCATACTATTATTTCTTATAATTTTTTTGTTTTTATTTATGCTTACAATTTTGATTAAAGTTTGGTTTGCAGATATATTTTCAGCATTTTGTGGACTTAAGTTATGCCATTTTAGTCAAAGTAAAATGACTGAAATGACATGACAAACTATTAACTACATTTAAAGGACTTATTTGTCAACAAATTATTTTGTTATTTTGCCCAAAACCCATCAACAGCATGCTAAGATGTTATCTTCTGGTGGTCTTGTTCAGCAGCGGCTAGTCCAGCTAGCTGGCATCATTTGTGAGGAACCAGATCAATTATCATTGCTGTGGAGGCCTGCTGGTGAGAGTATCGTTTCCAGCTAGATGATTATTGATAGTGTCTCATCACTGATCATTGTGCACAGAGCTTACTTACACATGAGGAGCCTTTGTACTGTAGTGTCATTATAAGTCACAGTATGCATCGATTTTAGTGGCATCTGATCCCGGGACTGAGTGAGGCAGAGCAGACTTAAGTGTCTCAGGTGACAACAAGGTGAACCCATAAATAGCAATGAAAAGCACTCTGAAAAAGTAAAGCACACCGGTAGGGCTGTGCAAAAAATCGAATGCGATTTTCATGCGCATCTCATCAGTAAAGCTGCTCCTGTGATTAGTAGTAAATCTCCAGCACGTGCTTTCAGCTGGAGCGGCATTTACTACACAGAGCCGTAGTTCACTGACAAACTACACAAAATCGCATTCATAATCGGCAATGAATCGCCTGCGATTTTGAACGTGATTTTGCGTAGCTTGTCAGTGAACTACGGCTCTGATAATAAATTAACTCCTCCCCTTCTCTGAAATCCTGAAACCTTATAGGATAACGTCATTACAATAAACTGGCCAATTGTCATTAATTATGCAAATCACATGCAAATACTGACAAGCCTGTGGGCAGTATATAATGCGGTGAGAGCGACAATTGCGTCAGAATCTAAGACTGAACATTTGTACTACTGATCGAGCAGTGATCAAGGCGACCTTCGCAATGTCTCGTTCCCGCTCTCAGGAGACGTTCCCTTTCGAGCGTTCACTCTACATTACAAAGCATTCGCAGTGGAAACGGTATACATTGCTGCCGTGAGAGTGGCTAAGATCAGCCTGAAACAAGGAGAAGACCACACCAAGCATGGGGTAGAACAACACACAATTCCCAACCAATAGTGATGCCACTAGGAAAGCCCGCAGCTGATAGGCGGAGCTAGGCCAATGAACATCTCAACTCAGGTATACCAAATTAGCATATCTGGCCAGAATAAAGGGCAGGGCAGACACAACAACAGAAGCAAGGTAGCACCGTGCAATGCAACAAAAGCACGTATAAAAATGTACATAGACCTGCACAGTGTCAACAGCTATATGTGGTAACAAACTGTGCCCCAAATAGCAGATAGCAATAAGGAGGAGGATGGCACATCCAAACCTTGTCAAACCTGCCGAAAGTATTCTTTGAGGACCAGCCAGCTGCAAAGCATATATCCTGAATATATGTGCCTTTAGACCAGGCCCATGGTATTCCCGGTATCTAGCTTATGCTGCAGAAAACGTAAAACATCCGACACAGGAGAGCTCACCAGGTCAGTATCTCTATTGCAGCACCATTTAACAAACACTCCCCATTTAAGAGCGTACAGACGCCTAATAGAAGGTGCACAAGACTGCAAATGGGGAGGCAGGGCGCTTAGCTCCTCTAGGACCCCTGAAGTAGCCAACATGAAGGCTCCACAGCTCCGGGTGGGGTGCCATATTGAGCTGAACGTTTGAGACAGCATGTCCCTCCTGAGGGGGAGGGATGCCATCTTGGCGATTTATGTACGAAACCACAGACATATTGAGCTTAACTTGAAAGAAAGGCTCTCATCAGCGAAAAGGATTGGCGAAAGGGGCGACGGCAGAGGATGACGATGGGGTCCGCACAAATTCAGCAGAAGGTAGCCATCGGATGCATTTAAGAAGCTGTCTTATCTTCAGGTGTGTCTTCGACGATGGCAGCGTGAAGGAGAACATTCGCTCTCACTGCTTTATATACTGCCCACAGATAATAATTGTCACTTGACTTGTCAATATTTGCATGCGATTTGCATAATTACAAACAATTGGCCAGTTTATTGTACTGGTATCCTATAAGGTTTCAGGATTTCAGAGAAGGGGAGTTCCAACTGCGAATGCTATGCAATGTAGAGTGAACGCTCGAAAGGGAATGAAACGGCTTTCAGTTGGGTTTGAAATGAACACCTGCCAACCTGCCAAATGTGGGTAAAAATCAGCTGTGTAGCTAAATCTCAACTGGTGGATCGACAAGAAGCTAATGCTAATGCATTTTTAAAAAATCTAAACAATTAAGACATTAAGATATATTTATATGTTATTAAATTAAATAATTGATTGGTAATAATTGTTTAATGTAATAATTGATAGTTTTGACTCTTCCCTTTTCTTAAGAATGGTTGAAAGGCTGAAATGTGTGCTGAAAACCTTTTGCTTGGTTGAAAACTTAATTGAACTGTATATATGGTATTCATTTATTTTTCTTAAAAAGGTCTTACATTTGTGACAAATATATTTTGTGACACAGCTGTGACATATTTAACTGGTTTATTTCTGTTTTTGTTTTGGCTACTAGAAGTTATGAATGACATGTAACTTAAAAATTTTGTAGCCACCTTTGCTGGTGAGTGAAAAAGTTAATTTCAAACCCTGAGTAAGACCAACAACTGACAAAGCACTGGAGAAACACTAGGGCTATATATGCAGAGCTGAACCAATGAACTAATGAGTAACATAGTAACTAACAAGGAGATGGGTGTGGTACAATGAGTGTCCATGGCAACAAACAGAGCAGCAGGGAAGCAAGAGGGGAACAAGGCAACAATAAACACAAAACTACAAACTAAAAGTCCAAGGCACAGACACAGGGAATATATGACAGATTTGTTTTATTCATAATATTTGATTTTACATGTACAGATTGATTGGAATGAGAAAAACATTTTTGTTTTGTTTTTTTACACAAATTTTAATATATATATTTTTATGTAGTTTAATATATTTTAAGTAGTTGTTTTTCATGTTTTACATATAGATTTATTTGGTAGTAGCAGATAAAAGATTTATGTTATTCTTAATCTTCCTTTGGAATAACATTCTTATTTGTTTTATTACATTTCATTTGTATATTGTTTTTTTTCTTCTTGTTTTACATATAGATTTATTTGGAATGAGGAAAGTCATGTCATTGAAGGGGAGTTTTTTTTCTCCCTTAACATTTCTTATTTTTGTGTTGTTTTTCAGTAAGAAATATTTGAACATCCCTAAAACAACATAAATTCACTAAGATGTATTTTAAATGTATTTTTCTTACTAAAATGTGTATAAATGTATAAATTTGTATATACTTTTAGACATTTTAAATAGTTGTTCTTTTTGTTTGTTTGTTTTAAGTATAAATTGTTAAATTTACTAATAGAATAAGAATAAACTTAATTAAAGATGTATTATCTGAAAACGTAAGTATTCGTGTGCAATCATATGCAATTTTGTTTCTAGAGTAAATCCTGTTTTAGGGATGTTTAAATTTCTGTAATTTTTTTTAGGGTCAATTAGAATTTCATGCTGACATCAATTTTAATTGATTTATTTTAATTTAGTACAAATTATTATGTATTATTTCATATTAGTCTTTGTGCTTTCAGTATAGCCTCCTGTATTCAGTAACTTTGGGCTGATGCAGTAGCAGATGTCTCAGATGATTTGGTGCCCCACATATCTCTCTGCATCAAGAGCCGACCAAACAAAATGCACTGAAGCCATTCAAGTCTGTCACATTTCCTAGCAACAGTGTTTTTTTCATTACTAGACCTCCAGCCAAGGCTTCTACCACTACTGACCCAAAAGCATAGGAACCATTCATTTACCATTTCAAGTCATACTTCATTTTTCGCATTGCTGTAAGATTTTTATCTGATAGCTCTGTTTTGTAAGAGTAGCATAAGAAATAGACATTGGTCTAGTGGTCAGCCCCTGTTTAAGGAGCTGTGTTCAGGTTTAAAGAGAAAGAGCGTGGAATAAGAATGAGCAGATGAAAATATGAAGAAGCTAAAAAGATACATTTTTGATTGATGTTAATTTATTTATGATGGCAGCATGCAGAGGCGTCATGCACATATTAATTTTTGAGAGGGCACCAGTGCAGTCCTGGCACACATGGTGCCCTTTGCAGGTCAAGACATGACTAAAGGAGAAAGGAGAAAACAATTTTAACATTATAGGAGCTGTGTGCAGAAGTGTGTGATGCATTTGTCTAGAGGTTTTCATTTAATGTCCAAGATGCCTCAAATTCCAATCCTGACCTGATGCATAATTTTATTAATAATACATCAAGCAAAATTGCAGTGGAACATCATTGTGAGTGATTACCATGCAAGAACAGCTTTGACATTTTGATGATCCATTTTATTCCCCACAGGAAAAAGCGATATGAGACTCAGTTTGACTGACCAAATTTAAACATGAATGTTTGTTGTTTTTAAATACCTAAAATGATTGTGCAGCTTAATTCAGTGTTGTCATCATTAACTAAAACTATTTAAAATGGTTTCCAGTGAATAAAGCTGAACTAGAATAAATATAAATATTAAATAAAAATGTTTACATTTGAACTAAAATTAGAAATGTTGCTCTGACAATTAACTGAAATAAGCACAAAAATTATTAAAACTGAAATTAAATAAATTAAAGCAAAATAAACTTTTGAAAAAATCTAAACTAATTAAAATGACAAAAATATAAATATAAAAATACAATCTAATTCAAAATATTAATAAATACTGTAATAATTTTAATTATATGAAAATCATTGATTGATTAATTTTCAAGAAAACTATTTTCTTTTTTGAAGTTGCATTTTAAATACACTTGGCTCAAATATCTGATGGGAATTTGAATTGGCATTACACTTTAAGGGTGCAAGAATAGCCATGACAGTCTATCACTGAATATAGAGAAATATTTACAATGAAAAAATAAAAAAACTTTTTTAGTCTGCTATATGTGAAAACTTTAGAACGATGTAATGCATTCCCTCTGCTGGTCAGATTGAATACGTCAAGACAAGGCAGCTTGAATCCAACTTAATAGCTCTCTTAAAGGGGTGGTTGATTGTTTTTGAAGTTGCATTTTAAATACACTTGGCTCAAATATCTGATGGGAATTTGAATTGGCATTACACTTTAAGGGTGCAAGAATAGCCATGACAGTCTATCACTGAATATAGAGAAATATTTACAATGAAAAAAGAAAAAAACTTTTTTAGTCTGCTATATGTGAAAACTTTAGAACGATGTAATGCATTCCCTCTGCTGGTCAGATTGAATACGTCAAGACAAGGCAGCTTGAATCCAACTTAATAGCTCTCTTAAAGGGGTGGTTGATTGTAATTTAACTTTTTTAACGTTAGTTAGTGTGTAATGTTGCTGTTTGAGCATAAACAATAAACGCAAAGTTACGAAGCTGAAAGTTCAATGCAAACGGAGATATCGTCTTTTAAAATTCTGGCAGTTTAATGCCTACAAAAACGCCTCGTAGAGACTACAACAAGTTACTTCCCAGGTTCGTGACATCACAAACCCAGATAAACCCCGCCCTCGGGAATATGCAGCAAAGGGGGCGAGGCCATGCTGCGCTGCTTTAGAGAAGAGGAAGAGAAAACTAGAGGTGCACGTAAAAATATATTAATATATGAATCGTGATTCTGTCTTCTAACGATTCTAATGGATTCACAAGTTTCAAAATCAATGTTCTAAAGCAGCGGTTCTTAATACTGTTCCTCGCAGTCGCCTGCTCTGCACACGCTCTGCATCTCTCTCTCTCTCTCTCTCTCTCTCTCTCTCTCTCTCTCGCTCTCGCTCATTGAGCTCAGCTCCAGCAATGAACTGTTACAATTATACACTTATTTTCACATAGCTATGAGAAGCGTTAAACATGGTCGTGCAGTTGCCGTACTGTATTAAAGCTTTAATCAGGATAAAACCGTATATTAAAAGCTAACATAAGCAGTAGCATTTACAAATAACAGCGTATATAAAAGTATGAGACAACAAACAAAAAAACATACCATTAAGAGCCGTGCTTTTTAGCAGCATCATATGACCCCATTTCTATGTATATCCCAGAAATGACACTGGCCAAATTCCTCAAAGCCACTCCGTCTTGCAATGAGGTGTAGAGAATGGTAAATGTGAAACCCAATGCCGCAGTAGGCCTTTTAGTAAATGATGAGGGATGTTGTCATGCGGCTGAAGTTAAGCAGGGTGGGTGGTGTGTGGGGAGATGAGGAGTAGTCAGCGATTCGGTTCAGTCACTCCCTGGAGAGGAGGACAGTCTCATTAGAGATGCAGTAGAGAAAAAGCTCCGCTTGTTTTGACGCTGTTGCTGCTTTTGTACTTTTGACTGATTAACATTGATAGAGGACTGCTATCATCAGTTTCTATTAGTCGTTGCCTAAAATGATGCTGATTCACACTGACATGGCTTAGTAAATATGAATATTAATTCACACTGACATGGCTTAGTAAGTATGGATATTAATTTGTTCATATAGCAACAGGCTAAAAAGCACTCAGAAGTAAATAACCACACAGCAGCACCCTGGCAACATAGCAACAAGTTTTGCATGGCAAGCAACACTTTCATTTTCTTTAGAGAATGTAAAACTCTAGTTGTGAACAAGCTGGTTATTATGTTATTTTGTATTACTACAGAGAATTTGAAAAAGAAACTGAAAACTAACCCTATCATATCTACCAATTAAATTTTAATGGGTTACCGTAGTCAATATTTCAAGTTAAGTGCAATTAATATGTTCAGAACAAAACCAAAATGAAAAGTTCTACCAAGAATTCCCTTTGCACTGACAAAACACTTCCATTTTCTTTAGAAAATGTACATTTGTGACCCAACTGGCTATGTTATTTTATTAATTACACAGAATTTGATAAGGAAACTGAAAACTAACCCCATCATATTTATCAGTTTGGCAACATAGCAACAAGTTTTGCATGGCAAGCAACACTTTCATTTTCTTTAGAGAATGTAAAACTCTAGTTGTGAACAAGCTGGTTATTATGTTATTTTGTATTACTACAGAGAATTTAAAAAAGAAACTGAAAACTAACCCCGTCATATCTACCAATTAAATTTTAATGGGTTACCGTAGTCAATATTTCAAGTTAAGTGAAATTAATATGTTCAGAACAAAACCAAAATGAAAAGTTCTACCAAGAATTCCCTTTGCACTGACAAAACACTTCCATTTTCTTTAGAAAATTTAAATTTGTGACCCAACTGGCTATGTTATTTTATTAATTACACAGAATTTGATAAGGACCTGAAAACTAACCCCATCATATTTATCAGTCATATTTTTTGCTTGTGTAAAATAATTCCAAATCTTAGGTTCTACAAACTGAATCTTGGAGAGTACATTAAATTGAATAACTTTTTGAGTTTTGCTAACCTAGTATTGTATCATATGACGTAGAACTATGTGAACTGTTAAACAATCCTCTAGTTTAACCCTCATATGCCAGTCACTGATTGAGTGCATTTTGTTTGGTTTGTTTCAGATGATGCTATGAAGACCACCAGAGATGACTGATGTGGAACCTGTTGTCTCTGACTTTGCAGCCACGGGCAGGACTGGCCGGCGGAATGCATTGCCAGATATTCTAGGTTCCACGGCTGGTCCTGGAACTGCCGACCTACCTGATAAACTAGCCGAGCTTTCAGCAGGAGGTACTGTATGCTGTCTTTTGTTCAGCTGGGTTTATTTTATGTCCATTAGTCTCGATGTATACAGTTTGAAAATAATCAAAATTATGTGCTTGCAAGGCCAGCATCATTCATGACTAGGCAAAATATGGGAAAATAAATTAAAATAATACAAAAAAATAAAAAGTAAAGAAAACAACCCTCCTAGCTCATGAGGATAGGATTTCACTGGATATCAGCAGCAGAAATAATACTTTTATTCAGCAAGGATAGTCTTATTAACTTTCTGTTTATCAAATAATTAATGCGTAGGTGCACTAGGCTAATTTAATCTGTGCAGTGTACCTCTGATGTCTAAAATGGGCCATGATGTTGGCAGAGTCTGCGAGACTAAGCTGTGATTGACAAAGGCACCTCTCTTTAAAACATGCTTTTCTACAGAGAAAAGAGCACTCTCTCATCAAATATACACTTTCCTCAATGCTTAAGTGCTTTTGTGTGATGTCATTAGGGGGTCGGCTGTAAGACTAACTGTTAGACTGCCATCGGTTGCTGTCAGAATGTCATTCCTTAGTGGTAGCTGGTGAAAACCTGTGATTTTCAAAGACTATGTTCAGTACAATTAATATAATACGAAAAACTTAAAAAAGAAGGACAGCAGTGATTTAGCCCTCGAGGCAATGACCTTGATTCAACGCACACACTTCTGATAAAGTCCTTCTTTTGAGGATTAGATCATGACTGAACCTTCCTGTGCATCAATAACTGCCTGCAGACAAACACTTTTGATCTGCTCTGTGTTACCCATAAGCCTCAAAGGCATCACATGTGATCCCGGCAAGTGATGCTCCATGTGCAGTTTGTGATGACGCCGGAGATTCTCAGCAGTGTTGAATCTGCTGCCTATTCCACATCATACATTATTTATCCTGTTTTAAATAATAAACAGAATACTGTTTCAGAGTTAGTGTCCCCAAAACTGAAAATCATGTCTACTCACCCTCTTGTCCTTCCAAACCTATATGACTTTCTTTGGCATGATAACAATGTGCTGTAACTGGGTCCTGCTGAATAATTAACTACCTCGTCTGCCATCTAGTGGCCAATTTTTATAACTGTCATGCAAAATGGAATAGTCTTTTAGTACAAAGAACAGTAGATCAATGAGTTTTTAGCCAAGTTCAAAGGGTGAAGTCTTCCTTTCATTTGAAATTAAATTGGACCGTGATTAATACGGCGATTTAAAAAAATCACCATAAAGTTTATACCAGGGTTTTTCTTGGACTGTATATATTGTACTGTACTGTGTGTGTACTGTGTGTGTGTGTGTGTATATATATATATATATATATATATATATATATATATATA
>NW_015505423.1:1006612-1052799 GCF_001515645.1 Sinocyclocheilus grahami | reverse complement strand
AAAAGAGGACTTTGGACTACTGGGCAACAGTCCAGTTCTTCTTTTCCTTAGCCCAGGTAAGACGCCTCTGACGTTGTTTGTGGTTCAGGAGTGGCTTAACAAGAGGAATATGACAACTGTAGCCAAATTCCTTGACACGTCTGTGTGTTGTGGCTCTTGATGCCTTGGCCCCAGCCTCAGTCCATTCCTTGTGAAGTTCACTCAAATTCTTGAATCGATTTTGCTTGACAATCCTCATAAGGCTGCGGTTTTCTCGGTTGGTTGTGCATCTTTTTCTTCCACACTTTTTCCTTCCACTCAACTTTCATTTAACATGCTTGGATACAGCACTCTGTGAACAGCCAGCTTCTTTGGCAATGAATGTTTGTGGCTTACCCTCCTTGTGAAGGGTGTCAATGATTGTCTTCTGGACAACTGTCAGATCAGCAGTCTTCCCCATGATTGTGTAGCCTAGTGAACCAAAATGTGTGTGTGTGTGTGTGTGTGTGTGTAATGTTTTCTGTTGCTCTTCAGATGTGTACCTAAAATTGTATTTAAAAGTACTTTTATGGTGGCTAGAAAAATACAGAGGCAATAATACACACTGGATATTTTTTAGTCATCAAGAAGTTTTAAAACCCCTGGTTTATACAACTTGTACACTATATTCCAAATCTTCTAAAGGTGTATGGTAGATTTGTGTGAGGAAAAGACTAAAATGTCCCTTTTTCCTTCTCAATTAGAACTTTCAAATCTAATTTACAAAAAAATATATATTAGATCACAACAGGTTTGACTATACTAATGCCAAATGCCATTGGTTCTGGCATGTCATGTGATCAACTGACATAGAAAACATAGCCAAAAATTAGATTAGAGAGCTACAGGGAAGACTATCAGTGAAAAACTTCATACATTTAAAATATTCTGAAACCATAAGATACATTTATGTGAAGTATAGAGCAACATTTATTACATTGTTATTTTTAAGATTGATTTATTTATTTTTGCAGCTCAATAGTATAAATCACCATCCTCTTTCCTTGTATGAATTTCCCTTGAATTTGCCTAATGTTGCTCCTTGTAATTATTTGCTTGTGTTTGAATTGCTTTGGATGAACATGTCTGCTTATAGAACAAATTCACATAGAATATTGCATTTAATGAGTATGTTTGGCCTCAACGCAGATGATGGCGAACAGGGTGGAGAGAGCTCATCCTCGTCCGACCCACCTAAGGAAACCACAGAGGGGGCAAAGACAGAGGGCTCATAACTCGACACCAATGCCGCAGTGATCTGACCTCATGAGAGACTCACACATGACCTGCCTCTACTCTTTTCCCATTGACCAAACAACTGTTACACTCTGTGCAATGCAACATCAAGACCACCTATGATTGGCATTCGGATGTGGGCCAGCGGAAAACAGCTCAATCCTTTTATAGGAATTCATCTGAAATTGGGTTTTTCAAATATCAACGTTTGTTAATTTCATACCGTGATGACTTTGTCAAATCTGACTTTTTCCCCTAAAGACTCACTGTCATGATTTTCCTAACGACCGGCTGTTTTGTGTGTCTTATGAAAACAGATGTGTCCTGCTTTCTCATTTTAAAAAGGGACATTTTGTTTAATTTTAAGACTTTCCATAATAGCATTCTTCTCTTAATGTTGACATTTAGTGGCAAAAATTTCTCTTTTTGCACAAAAAAGTAAATACATTCCGTTTGGTGATGTAAGTAAAGTTTTTTTATCTTACGATATTTGTGTGTCCTTGTACAACATCACATCATCTGTGTTTTGTATTGTAAAGATATGCATTGTTAATATTCGACCCAGAAGATAAGAAACGGTGCTGAATAACATGAAATATGATATTTTCTTCTTGTAAATACAGAATTGTACATTATATTTGCTAGTTTTGTTTAAAAGCCTTTTGTTTTGTGCGTAACTGCTGTCAGTGCTGCCCTGCGTGAGCTCAAATTGGATTGTTAGCTGATGCATTGCTGCAAACATCAGTGTCATTCGGACGTCATCTTAAGTGCTTGTCTCAGATATTTCTTTGCTGTTGTTGATGGCAACGAAAAAATATGATTGTGGAGACTTGTTGTTCTTCCTCTCTTTCATCGTTTCCTCATGCTTCCATCAGAGAATTACGTTTTATTTTAGTTTAGTTAAATTTTTTACCTGGCCATTAATCTTGTAATTTTGTCTGTGGTTATAGCTACATATAAAATGCCATTGAGCTATGTTTAAAAATTACAATAAATCCTGTGCTTAGTTTTGGTAGTTTACATTTTTGGACTGTGGACCAGTGGTGGTAATTTATGTAACCAGCAGAGGACACTAAAGGTATCTTTTATAATATGAGGGTACAAAAAATGTCACCATCTTGTAGTAGATTAATTTGTCATATATATAATTATCAGTATTAATGCAGTTCATTATTTCTGATCTTTTTTTTCCATTTATTATTACTGTAATTACAGACAGATCCCAAGGGTATTAAAACCCTGGTTTTAGTAAACAATGCATGATTTCAATGCATATGATTGTTTCTAAGGTGTTGGGTTTGCAACAAGACAAGTTGGAAATGTGACTAAACCGACCCTCATCATCTCGAATGAGGGAGACAAAGTGGTCCAAAAAACACAGAGTACTTTCAAGAACACCGAGATCTCATTCAAACTGGGCGAGGAGTTTGATGAGACCACCGTAGATGACCGACACTGTAAAGTATGTTTAGAAGAAAAATATGTTTCATAACATGATTTAACCACTGGGAACAATACATTCCCATTTCAGAGCAGATGTGTTCTGTCTGAAGCTTTCTGTCTGAGATGAATGCATAGTGATGTGTTCTTTTTACCAGTCCACTGTGGTACTAGATGGAGACCAGTTTGTTCATGTGCAGAAGTGGGATGGAAAAGAGACCACCTTTGTCCGGGAGATCAAGGACGGGAAGATGGTGATGGTAAGGCTCTTTACAGTACAGTATATTTTGAAGACTGTCCTTGTGAGGACATCTTAGACAATACACTCAACTTATTATATTCATAAAGTGTATTTAATTACTTGCTGATTTCAATTTTATTTTAGAAACTCACCTTTGGGGACGTGGTGGCTGTGCGTACCTATGAAAAAGCATAAGTTTTGGGAATATTATGAGGATTTGTCCTTCTCCTTCACCAGGCAGCAACAGATACGATGTGCTTTGATGCTTTACGGAATGAAAAATATATATATATTAAAGCATGGACTACAAATATTTTTGATCCATTTTTAAAAAAATACTTTTGAGTCAGTAGGCCTACGATTCATTTGAAATAAAGAACCAGACAAAAAAAAAAAAAAAAACGTTGCATTAATTCCTCCAAATATATTAAAGCATGGACTACAAATATTTTTGATCCATTTTTTAAAAAATACTTTTGAGTCAGTAGGCCTACGATTCATTTGAAATAAAGAACCAGACAAAAAGGTTGGCTTGTGTGTTCATTTATGAATGTACATGTGTTGACAAAGTGAACTAAGTATTAAATATCAGGTTGAGGAAAAGTTTTGTAATTTCACAATTTATTAATTTAAATTTCTGACATTTCACATTTACATTTATACGACATAAATGTAAAATATATATTGTATAGTGTGTAGGCGATGACATTATGACAAGCTTTTGATTGTTTTGATTTTGATGTCCAATCAGTGCGCGTGTCAGCAGAAGGTTGCGCACCTGCAGAGCGCACGTAAGTGTTTCAGAGTCTGATCAGCTGTTACAGGCTCTTCATGTCTCCTGAAGTTGGCTTTAAGTTGATTTAACAGATTCCTTTTCCTTTCTCCTACTGTACAGAGTCAGATTCTTAGACATTTACAGTGATCCATCTTAAGGGCCTGTTGTTTTAGTTGACCTGGTTTGCAGTATATGCTCTGTTTGAGACTTTTATTGGTTCAAAAAACAATGGAATATTAATCTCTTAACATCAAGGTGCATGTATTGAGAGATTGTAATATACAGTCAAACTAAAAATGATTCAGATAGCAGATATAATTTTTGATATTTTTTTACTAGTGGGTGCAGGACACTATAGTTCATTTATGTAAGCGAGGATAGCAAAATAAAGTAAACTGTGACATATTATACCCCAAAATTCTTCATACAGTGGACTACCAGTAAAATTTATTAAAAAAATCGGGACCAAATATTATTCAGACACTTTGACCTGACCAAGTGTTATCTGACATTATCAAGCTGAATTTGTTCTGACACAGTTTAACTCGGAGTTCTTGCCATATTTTATTACCATTTTCTAAACTAGAGCAAATAAACTGTGATAATGTGAGAAATGTTGAAGGTGTCTGAATAAATTTTGGTTTGCCTGTATTTGAATATGAACATGTACGATGATGATGATTCTGCTGCATCATCCGATATATTATTGGGGGAAATAATTGTAAACATCTCGTAATATAGTTGTATATCTCAGACCTGCACTTGGATCCAACCTACCATGTCACAGAAGACCACACCAAAGTCTTCCTTGGATCCACAGCACTAAACAAAAATGATATATAACGTAAAGGTCAATAAAGTGTCCTCAATATACTGTAAAATCTAACATTCTAACAGTGCAAAATTACTCTTATACTCTAAATCAGGTTAATCTTCTCCAGTTGAATGAAGTATAATGACAAATATAACCCTATTACTTAATTTACATTAAGAAGAGCATATAGGCATTTAACAAATGTGCAACTGTGCTGAAATGAGATTTAGTGAAATTAGATTTTCTGTGCTCAAGAAAAAAAATGAAAGATTATTTTCAGAATTTCACAACTTCAGAATTTTTCACAATTGCGTAGCACATCCTCGTGCTTTCTGGCAATGTGCCGCTTCAGATTCCAATATGAATCTTTACTAACTCTCCCTGCACTCCCTCTCAGTTTCTTCTCCCTGCTCATTCTTAACTTCGATTTTTTTTACTTTACATTTATGTATAAGGCTTGCAACTTCGTTGAAACAATATCTGAACTCCATAACTGCTGTACTATTCTCACTCTCTACAGATTCTCGATCTCGAACAAGCAAATCACCAAACGGCATTCTGGGTTGAGTGAGCGGCGCTGAGCGTTTTGAGGGAGCGGAGCGGAATCTTCAGAAAGGCGCTCTGCGCTCTTAAGGAAATATTACCACTCCGCTCCCCGCTCCGCTCTCACTCCGCTCCGCTCACATGCTCTGTTTGGATCCAACCTACCATGTCACAGAAGACCACACCAAAATCTGTTTTTCCTTCAAGGGCATTCCTGCATTGGGCCCAGGAGTGTTTGGTGATTTCCTGTGTGATTCCCCATACCAGCTTATTCTCTCAGCATTCAGTTACATGAAACAAGCAGACCTGCAGCCTGAGTTCATTATATGGACAGGGTATAAAGGAATTTCATTTACTGATTGCAGCTGTTTTGTGATTTTACTTGGGTTATTAAATTTAGATTAATCTGGAAGATAATTTAATGTCGGAGCTAATGAACACTTCATGTTTTTTTTTCTTTTATGTTTTTATAAATTTTCTTAAAGTTCTTTGCACCTCACTGCAGAGACAGCCCTCCACACGTCCCGAAAGAAGAACTGTCTACTGATGTGGTGATCAATGTTATTGCCAATATGACTCGCACCATACTGCAGTTCTTCCCACAGCTGCCAGTTTATCCTGCCCTGGGCAACCACGACTACTGGCCACAGGTATTTCAATCCCAAGGGCAACAAGAGTTCTTAGCTGGGAATTCAATCCAAGTCAAATAAAGTGCACACGGTTTAGGTTTAGGTTGTTTGAATGGAATATTTGCATACTGTTGTATACACTGAAAATGACTTACAACTTATTTTTTAAAACACAAATATTTGATATAAATATTTAGTTGTATAAATAGTATATTTATATTTCATTACTGTATTTCTATTTTATAAAATAGAAATGCACAAAAACAATTATGCAATGAAAAATAGTTCAAACATAAGTGGCTCCATTTATTTGATCAAAAATGCAGTAAAAAACGGTAATATTTTGAAACATTTTTGAATATTTCAATAATATTTTTTAACAATGATATTAATATTTTGAAACCATATAAAATTTGAACATATTAAAAAAATTATATATATAATTTAAAATATTTTTAAATTATTTATGTGATGCATGATACAGCTCAAGAAGATTTTTTTATAAATCAGTGTTGAGTATTCCGAAAATTCTAAATATTTTATGCTGTGTTTTAATTTATTTGTGTTTTAATTTATTATTATTATTATTATTATTATTATTATGTTAATCTCATTTTAAAACTTTTTAGGATCAGTTGCCAACATCTACAAATGCGATTTACGATGCTGTAGCCAAACTCTGGTCTCCGTGGTTGAATCCAGAAGCTGTAGCTACTTTGCAAAAAGGTAACTGCTTATAAAGAAGACATTCTACTACATATGTGAAAATGTATATTTAAATTATTTGATTATTTGGAGATAATAAATGCTGCTTGGTCAGTACAGGTTTTAGCCTTATTAAAATACTTTGATGCAAACAACAGTATGATGCAACAGATTTAAATTGATATAAAATGTTATATAAATTTAAATCCAAAGCCTGTCAAATAAATGTATATGTATATTTATAGCCTATAAATTTTTTCCACAATTATTTCATTTATTTATTTAATAATTTAGTAACTTTTTTTCTCTATGTAACTGTGGTGCACACACTTACCAGTGGACTTTAGTTGCAACAGTGTATTGAGCTATTGCTCTTTGTACATCACTTGTTTGTGTGAAGGTGGCTTTTACTCTCTTGTGATCAAACCTGGCCTCCGTCTGGTGAGTCTCAACACAAACCTGTACTACAGTCCAAATCAAGTGACTGTAAATATGACTGACCCTGCTGGGCAGTTCCAGTGGCTGCAGGAAACACTTGAGCTGTCAAGACAAAAGCTGGAGAAGGTGAGTATATTCTGTCTGATTTTACAAGGCATTTTAATTTTAGAAAGAACCCGCTGCACTGATCATATGGGGCCATTTTATTACAAGACTGTAAATTAACAGTTGCATAGTGGTATGTCCATGTAAGTGACAGCAGTGGTCTGTGAGTGACTGCTGACCGTAATTTCATCTGTTCCTCTGAGGTCTATGTAATTGCTCACGTTCCCATCGGTTACCTACCCTATGCTATAAATACAACAGCCGTCCGAGAAAGCTACAATGAGCAACTGGTCAAAATATTTCGGAACTACAGTGACGTTCAGGGTCAGTTCTACGGTCACACTCATCGAGACAGCATAATGGTTCTGTTGGATCACCAAGGTAACTAAATTCACCTCAGTACATTAAAAATCAGAAAGAATCCAAATCCAAATCCAAATCCAAAAAAAACAAACCTTTTTAATATTGTAAAAAAATCATTTTAAAAATATCGGAATATGTTTTACAGGAAAATACAATTTCTGTTTTTGTGCTTCTAAAGTTTACATTTAATTCAATGTGTTACTTGTTGTTTCTTTGTTATTGTTTGTGAAATTTACTTGCAATTTCAAAGTTTCCACACCAATTTGTAGCACCAATTTACTTTTTATTTTATTTTTTATTTCAGTTTTTTCAATAAATGCATTTTTTTTTTAAATGCAGTGACAAACATTTGAAACATTGTTTTCTCATGACTTCATTAGTGAGTGGCATCCAGTTTATTTGTTATTTTGCAGTTTAAATTACATTGTAAAAATTTCTGAACTTTGGGCAGTTTGATCGAAACATGAGTCAAGAAAAATATGCGACCCTGGAGCACAAAACCAGTCTTAAGTCGCTGGGATATATTTGTAGCAATAGCCAAAAATACATTGTATGGGTCAAAATTATTGATTTTTCTTTTATGCCAAAAATCATTAGGATATTAAGTAAAGATCATGTTCCATGAAGATATTTAGTAAATTTCCTACTGTAAGTATATTATAGTTATAAGTATATTTTTGATTAGTAATATGCATGGCTAAGAACTTCATTTGGACAACTTTAAAGGCGATTTTCTCAATATTTAGATTTTTTTGCACCCTCAGATTCCACATTTTCAAATAGTTGTATCTCGGCCAAATATTGTTCTATCCTAACAAACCATACATCAATGGAAAGTTTATTTATTCAGCTTTCATATGTCATATAAATCTCAATTTTGAAAAATTGACCCTTATGACTGGTTTTGTGATCCAGGGTCACATATGGGAAAAAATCATTACTGATATATCTCTAGTTCATTTATGAAAATGGAAGCGATGAATGCAATTTTTGAATCTGCTTTCTCTGAGGTACAGTATAGTGCTCAGTTTGGCAATTGTAGTAAGTGATCCAGATAGACCATGGGAACATATCATTGAACATACTGATTTATGTACCATTTATGCATTTATTCAAGGGAAACCTGTGAACTCTATATTTGTCACACCTGCTGTTACACCTATCAAAAGTCTACTGGAGCCATTTTCGAACAATCCTGGCATCCGTGCATATCTGTACCACCCTGAGAATTATGCTTTACTGGTAAGTGTCCACCAACAAGCAAGTTCAGGCACTGATTTATTTACTTTTAGCACATGCTTCTTACAATTATTAGTGCCTTGTGTCTTTTAATTCTGATATTTTGAGTTGTTTGAAGCTAAATGTTTGGCTTAATTCTAATAAATGATTGTGTGTGTGTGTGTGGAAGGTCATTACTTCACCACTACTATGTCTCTTGCTAGAGCAATTCCTGTTTCTGAATGATTAATGGTAGTGTCAGTTCTAATTACATGGTGTGTTTTAATCAAGGTGCCAGCTCAAAGTGTGGCTGTTCTATTGCATCCCTTTTAATAATCTCTCTCTCTCTCTTTTTTCCTCCAAAGGATATTTGGCAGGTCTATTTAAATCTCACAGAAGAAACCTGGAACAAAGGTCAAAGTGGAAGCTGGAATACATTATGACTGAGACTTTTGATATTGATGACATTCAGCCTCACAGCTTGCATGAACTTGCTCTTAGGGGTCGAGCAGCCACAGAGTAAAGTCTTTGACAAGTATTTTAACAATTTTATGGTGAGCTACAACTTAAACCGCACATGTGAGGGTTCATGCAAAACGATTCAGGTAACCGTGTTCTTCAGAGTTCCCCATAGAGACTCGTCTGTAACAGGGACGGGTCAATATTTGCCCTGCCACTCTGGCGGCACTGAAGGAGGGATGGCTTTTTTTAAAGCGTGGGCCACACAAGGCTGTGCTGAGGTGGGCCGGAGTTTGACAGCCACATACATTTCAGAGAGCTTTGTCTCCCTACTTGGACTGGTGAGCAGAAGACATTGTCCTGGTTTTATTTTATTTTATAAAATGAAATGAAAAATATGGTAATGCGACAGCCTCTATTTAAAATGATGGGTTCAGTTCTGTCCACTATTTTGTTTTGTTTTGGGAATGGGACAGCCTGTATTTCAAATGCTGTGTTCAGTTCTGTCCACCATTTCATTTCATTTCATTTTACGGTAATGTTTTGACAGCCTGGTGATTATTTTAAATGCTGGGTTCAGTTCTGTCCACTTTTTTGCTTTTATTTTATTTTAGTTTAGTTTAGTTTAGATTAGTAGTGGGGTTGATGCATAGTCAGGGGAGTATCTCAAATGCTGGGTCAGTTCTGTTTATTTTATTATTTTTTATTTTATTTCCAGACATTTTGTAGTATGACCCTTATTTTACTTTAAAATCTAGCAAAAAATAGCGGTTTCGTGAATTGTCCCAGAATGCATTGTTTACTACAAATCTCCTTTTACCGCCAAATGTCCTTTGCTGTAAACATATGAGACCCAAGGGCCTAATCATAACAGATTACTCACTGGCCGATTAGCTAGTTATTGCTGTCACATATATTCAGCTCGGCTGGCAGCCCTGCGTCTACTTTAGAAGTTAAAGAGCTGTAACAGGGAAGGTCAATGCTAGAGACGGCATAGGTCAACCCGGCACTGATTACAGGGCCTCATTATGCTTGGGCAAGCCCTCATCAGAGCCTGTTCAGTCTTCAAACTATTGCTTTGATGGGCCTTATTTACCTACTGCACTATTTAAGCTGTGGATTACTGTGGTGATTGTGTAACCATGGCAGCCCCCAGGGAATTGGAATTCATGGAATATGCTGGTTAATTTTATGAGCTGAGGCAGGGATTACATACCAGTTGATTAAATTCAGTTCAGAAATCATTACAAAGATCTTGACCTGTTTTCATGTAGCTTAGTTCAAAATCAAATGTGTTTTCTTCAATTCGTATAGATATTTAAGTTTCAGAATTTTTAAGAAAGCAGTGTTTATTTACATGCTAGTCCCAGTGCTGAAGTGATGATACATTTTTATAGACCAACCACGAAGTTCACATCCCCCTGGTTCACTTGACAAAACCCAATTTTTCTATTGGCTTTTGGATTATTGCAGAAAATAAGCTCTTGTGACCAACAAAAGATTATAATTCTAACGATGTGTGATTCTAACGAATTCACACTTACTCAACGTTTATGAATTCTGAAGCTTAAAAACAATAACCAGAAGTAAAAAGCTAGCCGTAGGCTATAAACGAACTATGCCATAGACGTCTTTATTTAAAAAAAAAAAACATTTTCCCTGAAAGTTTGAGTTAGAATAGTTTGCAAGAGTGTGCTTATGAACAAAATGATGATGTTAATGTCCCTGACAACCTCTGTAGTCCCATTTAGCCACTTGTTAACCTCCTTGCAAAAGGCAAGTAAAAACATAAAAAAAGGGGAAAAAAATTTCAATGGGTTACTGCAGTGGTTCCCAACCCTGGTCCTGGAGGCACCCCAACACTGCACATTTTGCATGTCTCCTTTCTCTGACACACCAGTTTCAGCTCTTGGAGTCTCTCCTAATGAGCTGATGATCTGAATCAGGTGTGTTTGATTAAGGAGACATGCAAAACATGCAGTGTTGGGGTGCCTCCAGGACCAGGGTTGGGAACCACTGGGTTACTGCAAACCTTATTTCAGGCATTTATCCAAAAACCCACTCAGAAAACTCATGATGGAACCAGAAGTGCTAAAATGTTATCAGGTTTTAGCCTATGAAAATATGTCATCCCTGCAGCACTCTATTTACATTTATTCAATGTGCTCAAAAGGTTTGCTACATCTCCGTTTGCATACTTACGCTATATTCTGAAATTGCTCAAACAGTTGATCATTGCACTAGCAACACCACTGTCATGGGTTTGTGTCCCAGCGAATGCATGAACTGATAAAAATGTATAACTTGCAATTACTTAGCCTATAGTTACATTTGAGTGTAAGGTAAGTAATAGGCTAATTCAAATGTATTAGCTTTTATTTAAAAAATGCTGTGGCAACCTTGCATTTCTCAGAACTGTTTTTCAATTGAAAATCAAATGAGAACTCTATCAGTATCTCCTTATCTTCTGTTTCGGGAGTGACATGAGAGACATGAGAACAATCATACAGGCAATACTACATTTTTATATACAGTATATATATATAATATTATATATATATATATATATATATTAGTATTATCGGGCACCTTTGGCTTACTGTTTTAGTGTGCTATAATTTGTAGTTTTTGTCTTGCATACTGTTATATGGATATTATAGAATATAGATAGAACGTGAATTGAGACGCAGCACAAGTGTGAAATCAGCATAGCATTGGGAAGAAACTGGTTCACTGCATTCCTGCAAGTGACCAGTGTGTTCCCAGAAACTCACATGTAACATTTTACACATCCTCTTTTGTAGCTAAATATATTCATGTTCAAGTTTGGAATATTTGTCAAGTCTGAAGTTATGATCTCAATATTTTATTTCCAGCAAAGTTCTCCCATGAGTGATTTACAAATGCTACAAATTGAAGTCCTTCACTTACACTTTGCTATTAGTTTTACACTTCTTTTTTATCAAACCAACTTATAAATGTGCATATTTTGTTTTATTATTCATGCAGTCCACACTGTAATATGATGTAAAGTTTCTATATTTAAAATAGTTGTCTTATTGACTATTTTGCTTAGTGGATCATTGCATACAGGAATGTGAAAGCTCTTGGCAACCTACATTTACAGTACATTTCATTGAACATATAATGTGAAACTCTGATTGCAGGTTGCAGTTGGGATCTATACTATTCTTATTTTATCATGCATCAGTAAATTCTGCAAAAACATCTTAAAAACATTTGAACACATATGTCGAAGAACACAAGGACAGATGGCTTGTGTTAATAAATAAAGACTACAGCAAGACTTTCAATAGACGAAGAGCTCAAGGGAACTAGCTGAGTCTCTGTCCTGTTTAATCTCATGATGCTGCTAAAATCAGATTGGTTAGCCAAAAGGAATGAGAAAAAATGATATAATAATGAAGGTTTAATCATCATCTAACACCAGACTTTTCTTTTTCCAGTTTTGCCACTGACAATGGCATTTGCCATTGCCAATTTATTAGAGGGCACTCAACAGTAAATAAAGTAAGTGATGACAAAGGTTTTGATTTTGCACAAACAGTAAATTGTGGCATGAAAATGTGACTTTTTGTGTGTGCACACTCAGCACTGAATGTCGTGATCCACTTCCTCTCTCCTTTTGTGAGCTCTTTTGTCAGGCACAATGCAGAAGTTTGCATTCAGAGTCACATTGAAATGGCTGTTAAAACCACAAACATGAGTCCTGGGAAAAGTTACTTTCTGTTTGAAAACTGAGGAACAGCGAATGCACTGTAGCTTCCGTTTGTGGCATTCATTGTCTTGCTAACTTGACCCTGTGCTTATAAAGGCTCAGTAGGAACAGTACTGTTCAATGGTCCGGCCCTTATAGCCGCAGTCTCATGGCTTTCAAGAGCAACTGAGTGTTTGAACTTAAGAATGCTTTGCTTGCTGGATCAGGAATAACTGGCACTTGTTATATTGTTATATATGTGTTATATCTTGAGTCATACTATGTTTTAATTATGTTTAGACATTGAATGATGAGCTTATGAGAATTTGACATTTGGCACTACATGAATATAGGTAATGGTTTGTGCCATTAATAATATAAATATATTATGGAAGTCTATTTTCACCAAAGAATAATAATAAAAAAAATTTATAATGGTAATTGTGATTTTTTTTATCTCACAATTTTATCTCGCAGTTCGGAGAGAAAAAAGTCAGAATTGTGAGCTATAAACTTTTTTATATAAGACTTTTTGGTTACACTTTACTTGAAGGGGTGTGCATAAGACTGACATGACACCTTCATAATCATGACATGACACATACATAATCATGACATGACACATGTCATGAATATGAAGGTTTTTTATGCATGTTTATGACAACTCTCATTAAGTGTGAATATGAAGGTTTTTTATGTTTTAATGCAAAGATGACATTGTTTGAGATGTCTTTGTTATGGGCTATGGTTAGGGGTAAGGGTAGGGGTAGGGTTAGGTCAAATAATGTCATATTTGCATTAAAAATGACATACCTGAGCGAATGACACTTAATGACAGTTGTCATAAACATGCATAAAACCTCTTTCATATTCATGACATGTGTCATGTCATGATTATGTATGTGTCATGTCATGATTATGAAGGTGTCATGTCAGTCTTATGCACACCCCTTCAAGTAAAGTGTTACCGACTTTTTTTTCTCACAATTATTATTATTATTTATTATTATTATTTACTTTATCCCTCATAAGGGAAATTTGTTTTGGGCAATACAGATAGACCACGTAACAAGATTCCTGCATTTGTAAGCAATCATGTCCTTATATTTTTCACATTTGAGTTTAAGTTTAACAATACTGTCGCCAAAGGAACAAAATAATTCTTATAGCATTTGTATCTGAACCTCTGAGTGCGAAATTTCAAATTTACATCTTACAATTCTGTTTTTTTTTTTTCTCGATTCTGTTAAGAAACGGTCTGAATCGTGAGACATAAATTTCAACTTTTGTTCTCACAAAGTTGATATCTCACAATTTGGGCATTTTTTTCTCAAAATTGTGATTTTATATCATGCAATTCTGTTTATACCTCACTTGTGTGTGTGTGTGTGTGTGTGTGTGTGTGTGTGTGTATATATATATATATATATATTGATTTATCATTAACATTTCTTGTTGACTTTTTCAGCCAATTTGTGTGAAACAAATTAAGCCAAACTTGATCATTTTACAGAGTGTTATAAATATAACAAACTTTGCACCATGATGCTAAAGAGTTTTAGGTGTTTGCAAGGGTTGCAAAGGTTTTATTTATTTATTTATTTATTATGTGTAGTTGTTAGCTCTGGGCTGTGTGGTACTGCTTATAAGTATGAAAGACATTGAGCCAGGCAAAATTCTTTAATTCTTTTCCAAAATGAGACTGGGTGGAAGAGGGAGGGGAGCACACCCAACTGCCTCTTTCCTTTAGTATCATGCCTGAGTGGAATTTCGTCTTTATTAACCCATATGAAGGCAGCAGTAGGGTTGCAAACTCTATTGAATCCTAAGCTGATTGTTCTCATGTCTTTGAGAGACGAGAACAGGCCGGCGTCTCTGCAGAAAATGGCCTTTCACTTTGGGCTTGACATCAGTGTCAGCTGATGCCCATGCAAGACTCACACTGATTTTATGCTTGTGATTGCAGAATGGCATTCTGGCAAAGAATGAAACTGCTACAAAGTCTTCATTGGACCTTCAGAGATGCTGCCTAGACAACAAAATACAATGTGCAACAAAGCAAGGCTGAGCAATAAGGAATCTGTCTGACTCAGAATGTGGCTTGTAAGGAATGTTGGAAAGAGAAAAGTCTTCAGAAGTCATGCAGTTTGAATGTACTCTGAATATAAAACAGCACATACACTCTTAAAAATAAAGGTGCTTCAAAAGGTTCTTCAAGTGATGCCATAGAAGAACCATTTTTGGTTCCACAACGAACCATACTGTCAAAAGTTCTTCAAAGAACCATCCCTTTTTTTATACCATTTTATAATCTGAAGAACCTTCTTTCGCCACAAAGAACCTTTTGTGAAACAGAAAGGTTCTTCAGATGTTAAAGGTTCTTTATGGAACCATTTAGACAAAAAGGTTCTTCTATGGCATCGTGAAGCACCTTTATTTTTAAGAGTGTACTAGAAATTAAATGGAATAAAAATGTATATTTATGTAATATAAAGCAGTGCAAATCAAAAAATATTTGTCCATTTACCATATATTTACCATTCCCATATATTTTGTTGTTGATGTCAAAGGCTGTGTGTCCAGTCAAACTCTATGGTATTTTGGCACAAATTCATTGGTCGCTAATACAAGTGTAATGCAATATATTCCTGTGATGCAAAGCTGAATTTTCAGCAGTCATTACTCCAGCCTTCAGTGTCACGTAATCCTTCAGAAATCTTTTTAATATGCTAATTTACTGCTCAAGAAACATTTCTTGACAATTCTCAGTGTTTAAAACAGATGTGCTGCTTAATATTTTTGTGGAAACCTTAAGACATTTTTTTTCAAGATTCTTTTTTTGTAACATTATTAATGTCTTTACTGTCACTTTCCATGAATTTAAAGGTATAGTTCATGCAACAATGAAAATTCTGGCATCATGAACTCACTTTCAAAACTGTATGGAAACCAAAAATACTATGGAAGTCAATGGGGACCTGAAACCATGGTGAACTTGGGTGAACTATACCTTTAATGCATCCTTACTGAATAAAAGTATGAATTTCTTTCTTGCTGACCATACATAACTGGTAGTGTGTATCAGGTTGCATTGCATTTTGGGCCAGTGGAGTTATGCCGTATCTAAATGTTTGATTGGACAATTTTGTTGTGATTTTGTATGACAAACAATTTTAATATTGTGTTGGTCACCACATCCAACATAAAACCTTGGTTATGAAGTGAAACCAATTGATATCTACAGATTTATTTCTGCAGTTCTTTTATGGCTCTGTGGCATTTAAAGAATATGAAAACTTCTAGATAATTAACATTGCTGTTGAAGTCTCAGATGTCTCAAATCACCAATTTAACTGTCAACCCAACCAGACAAGAGCATGATCTCTCTGATCATACCAGAGCTACACTCTTAAAAATAAAGGTGCTTCAAAAGGTTCTTCAAGCGATGCCATAGAAGAACCATTTTTGGTTCCACAAAGAACCATTCAGTCAAAGGTTCTTTAAAGAACCATCTCTTTATTATCTTTTTATAATCTCAAGAACCTTTTTTCACCACAAAGAACCTTTTGTGAAACAGAAAGGTTCTTCAGATGTTAAAAGTTCTTTATAGAACCATTTAGACAAAAAGGTTCTTCTATGGCATCGTGAAGCACCTTTATTTTTAAGAGTGTAAGAGTGGGTCACAATGCTGTTGGCTTATTCCACATGGTCAGATCTGCATTCAGTCATCACTTTCTCCAGAGGTGATAGAGTTGAAGGTTACACTGATATGAAGTGGCAGTTTGGCTCATTATGCTGTCCTCCTTTATTACTGTCTCACCCTTGACAGTCTTTTCACTTCCAGAGACTGCAGTCAATTTCTGTTAGCAAGTCGCAAATAATAGTATTCTTGTGACCCTCAAATATAACACACTGAGCAGAATCTTCCAGTATATACCTCGTTTATATCTTCAAACTAAAGCCATTGTCTTTTTAAAGGATGAAGAGGTTCATTGAGATTTTACAATGTTTTATTGTTTAATGACATCTGTTACAGTCTATAGCAGGGTTCCTCAAATCTTGCCCTGGAGGGCCAATGCGCTGCAGAGTTTAGCTCCAACCCTGATCAAACTCACCTACCTGTTATTTTCTAATGATCCTGAAGACATTGATTAGCATGCTCAGGTGTGTTTGATTAGGGTTAGAGCTAAACTCTGCAGGAAAGTGGATCTCGTGGGCCAGATTTGAGGATCCCTGGTCTATAGGAACATCAGCTGATACACGGAGCACATATAAAGTGAAGGTATATTGCATGCACCTATTTGTTGCCTACAATATGTTGATCCACAGTTGTAGCACAGTACTGCCATCATCTGGTCAAGTAGACGACAATCATGCAAGTTATTACACAGCAAGTCAGTTTGGTCAGTTTGTAACCATGTACTGTATATGTAGCAAGAATTTGTGCCTTTAAGAACTATATTGAGAATGTTTATACATTTTAAATAATTAAAATAGAGTGGAATTCAAAACTGCTTCAAAGGTAAAATCATTATTTTCTTGCCATTTTATATTTGTTACTTTATATATACATATCTACGGTATGCACTTTTCACAGACGGATGCATGTATGCATTCATAGAAGTATGTACATATATACGCTGATACATTTACATTGCTCATTTATTTTTTGGATGTAGCTATATACATTTCTGTATGTTAATTTAGTTTGATTTAAATTTTGTGAAAAGTTTAGGTGGAGGTTTTAAATAAGCCCCTCTCCCTGCACTGTATATAAATTGTATTTGTATTTTTGGTATTACATTTTAAACTGTGCAATAATGATGATGATAATAATAACAAAAAAAATCTGTATTTTTCAATAACATTTATTATTATTATTTTAGCATTCTATTTGGATTTTATATTTGAAGCATCATAGCATGGCATAATCTGTCTGACTCACTACATACATTTCAAATGCCATTTCACAGTAGTTCTTGTTTCTAAACGTGTTGAAACTTTTTTTGATGATTGTATGCATTTTAATTTTGAATACCATCATGAGATCAATAATTCTGTCAAAATTAAGATATTCACTGATTCCAAATATTTAATATTTATTCATTCTTAATTGAAAAAATGTTACCCATTTTATTCATCGCAAGCAGCTTAAAAAACATTTTTCTTTTTTATTTGACAAATATACAGCTATTATGTATGAAGCAGGGGTTTGTGGCTTTAAGAATTGAAATGAAAATGCTTTTAAATGTAAAGTAATTAAAATTAGCATTGGAATTAACATTGTTTATGATAGTCTGGATTAAATTAGTTTAAACTAATGGGTTTATAAAAGAGTCTTTTAAGCATGTGAAATCCTGATTTTCCTGACATTCATGAAAATACATTTATATCTATTCATATTTATTCATCATTAACTGTGAATTTTACCCAACTCCATTATATTCATTGAAGGCTATACCAAAACCTTGCTGTCCAGTTATAATGGTGCTGAAAGCACTGTTTGACAAGGTTGGGGTTTGATCCCTTTGATGCCTTTTTTTTTTATAAATCACCTGTTAGTGCATGCTGTGTTCTTTGAGATAAACATTGCATAATGCTAAAACCTCATTCTTTAATCTTCCAAGCTCTTTGAAACATTACATTGTCTTTTTTTAAATAGTGACATAACCCCTTATCTACTTCAGGAACACCATCAAGCCAGTCCGAAGAAAGGCAAAATGGCCACAGACCCATTTTAAGTGACAGCTGCTCTTCTGTGACAAAGGTAATTTCAAATGCAAGCAGGTCCATTCATTTGATTTCCTCCACAACTCCCAGAGTGCTGAATGTAATTATCATCCCTCCATCTAGCGTCCCTAGGGGGCCCTTCCCCCTCCAGGCTTAGCTGTGACCGGCCCATCGCCCATCCCTCTGCCTGAACATGTGACATTATCCTGTCCCGCCTGCCTGTCCTCACCCATCAGCACCTAGCCAGCTGTATGACTTTTATAATCTCCATTCAATGTCTGATCCAGGATCAGTCACCATTGACTCCCATTTCAGCCTTATAATAGAAAGTAAAAAGACAAAACCAATTTGGACTTGTACAACAACAATAATAATGATAATAATAATTTAATAGTTTAACAATTTTATAATAATAATAATAATATAATCATCATCATCATCATCATCATAATTCAATAGTTTAAAAAAATATATTTATAAAATAAAAAATATTTATTATTATTATTATAAATAAATACATATTTAATAATAATGATGATAACAATAATAATAGTAATAAATGTTTATTATTATTATTATTATAGTTGTTATTGTTGTTTATTTATTTATGGGTATTTATATCTCCCAAATAGTGATATTTTAATGTTTAGCATGTTTTAATGTTGAGATGTTTGAAATTGTGTCTCAGAGCATTAAAATGAGATTATGAGAGTAAAATAGTTCAAATAGTCACTGTAACTGTCTCAGTAGAAATGAATAAATCAGGACGGAAGTAGACTAAATGTTGTATGGGAAAGGTAAGATATCAGGAAATTTGCAGTAGCTTAAATAAAAAGTAATGGTGTCCAGAGGTGCAGGCCTCGAAAAGACTTCATTTACATTCATATTTTAAGGATAATTAATCAGAATCCGTAAAAAACAGCCTTGTTACTGAGGTTTTCATTATGAAATCATACCCACAGGACAGAATCAGTTCACTCAGAATAGAAAGAGACTGCATCATCACAGATGATGATTTGATTGCACTCAGTCAAGTACCTGCCTGCAATTGTGTGTGCAAGCTTTTGTTTGACCATATGTGCAGACGTGTCCTCAGTGGTGTGTGCATTTCAATTTAACGTGTTTGTATTCATGCGTTTTAGATCGACTGAGTGCTTTGCAGGCAACTACTAGTGGATGGTCACGGATAGCCTAAAGGCTTGGCTTCTGTTTCTGAATGTGCGTGTGTGTGTGTGTGTGTGTGTGTTTTCTCTCCAGATGGTAAATATGATCTGTTTCACGGCTTTGGCTGTAGCTAGTTTAACTTGTGCAATTTTGCTTGTGACTGCATTTGTTTATTTTATGGCAGTATGCATCACAACAAACACCTACTTTGCTCTCATCTAATTTGAATACAAAGCCCCGCCTTGTGTAGGAGGCCCAGGCTTCATGACCCATAAGTAATAACCCTTAGGCTCAATGCCCTTCCTCCACAAAAATTAATAGAACCATACGGATTTTACATCAAAAATGAAAATGCCGTTGGTCTATAAAAAATTTGTAAACATTAATGTTACTGCAAAATTTATATAATAAAAGAATTTACTTTGATTAAGTTTTAAGTAATGCAAATATTAATGGCAATGGCAATATGAAATAAAAAATGTGCAAATGTTACATTAAGGGGCTATTTCAATCCACTCTGATCCATGTAAGTAACCTAATGTAGTCAGGTTGATTATGTCATTTCATTGAGATAAAAACAAGTGGTAACACTTTACTTGAAGGGGTGTGCATAAGACTGACATGACACCTTAATAATCATGACATGACACATGTCATGAATATGAAGGAGGTTTTATGCATGTTTATGACAACTGTCATTAAGTGTCATTCGCTCAGTTATGTAATTTTTAATGCAAAGATGACATTGTTTGAGATGTCTTTGTTATGGGCTATGGTTAGGGGTAAGGGTAGGGGTAGGGTTAGGTCAAATAATGTCATATTTGCATTAAAAATGACATAACTGAGCGAATGACACTTAATGACAGTTGTCATAAACATGCATAAAGTTTCATGACTGAACTATATATTTAATTTCATTATTATTAGCTAAATACATTTACTATAATTTTATTGACCTGCACGTCAGAATTACACTTAATTTACCAGAAGGCTCTATTGAGTCAAGCATCAATATGTAACCAATAAATCCAACATCAGTATTTATTATTATTGTTATTATTATTAGATTTAATTAGATTAAAACAATGCGGTGTCTGGCAAAATTAAAATCAGTTTTAATTGTTTTGACAGTATATTGATAGAACCGTATTTAACCACTGTGTCTAAATTAGTTTAACTTAAATATGCATTTATTTATGTTTGTTCTGAAAAACTTGGACTAACAAAATTATACATTTATTTGATTTCTCTTGAATTTCAGTTCTCTAAATTTCTCTTCCTGTTTTTCCAATACATCATCTTATGGGATCTTAAATGTTGAATTTTGCCCAATGCTGGTTTATAGCACAATTATAAAGGGGAGTTCATTAGGGTGATAATTATTTTATATTGAATACCACACAAAGGAATGAGCTCCACAAATGCATGCAATAATTAAACATGACATTATTTGTCAACATATAACAGGCGTTTTGAATACAGACCAGGTTTTTATAGTCTATTTATCACAAGTGTATAACTGAACTCGTCTCAGATGTCACCATTAGGAGGAACGGCTCATGCCACTGCTAAGAGGCAGATGACCATCTGGTGTGTCATTTATTACGGGTTATGCCAGGACTGTAATGTATTGCCCCCTAGAAATATCATTATACACAAACTCTGAAACAAATAAAATAAGTGCAGTTTAAGCCATTTAAGTAACAGTCTGAATAAACAAAAGCAAAATAGTTCAGGGCTAGTTGAGCTGCTCCAACCGAGTGCATCAGTTTACCCATCCACTATATCATAGTTCATATAAATGAACCCATGATAAATGTTTGTTATCAACTTAATTAAAAGAGGATTCCAATTAGTATGCGAGTGAAGTGTTGTAGAGTTTATGTGTTAGGGAGTTTGACGGACTGAGGGCACATGCACTCACCATCTGGCCTAAACGATAAGCTCTTGGACATTGCCTTGATATGTAACATTTGTAGAATTAGTGGTTTTCTCTTGTTTGTGGTTTTCTCTTGTTTATATTACAGAGATTTTATATTTGAAGCATCATAGCATGGCATAATCTGTCTGACTCACTACATACATTTCAAATACCATTTCACAGTAGTTCTTGTTTCTAAACGTGTTGAAACTTTTTTTGATGATTGTATGCATTTTAATTTTGAATACCATCATGAGATCAATAATTCTGTCAAATTTAAGATATTCACTGATTCCAAATATTTAATATTTATTCATTCTTAATTGAAAAAATGTTACCCATTTTATTCATCGCAAGCAGCTTAAAAAACATTTTTCTTTTTTATTTGACAAATATACAGCTATTATGTATGAAGCAGGGGTTTGTGGCTTTAAGAATTGAAATGAAAATGCTTTTAAATGTAAAGTAATTAAAATTAGCATTGGAATTAACATTGTTTATGATAGTCTGGATTAAATTAGTTTAAACTAATGGGTTTATAAAAGAGTCTTTTAAGCATGTGAAATCCTGATTTTCCTGACATTCATGAAAATACATTTATATCTATTCATATTTATTCATCATTAACTGTGAATTTTACCCAACTCCATTATATTCATTGAAGGCTATACCAAAACCTTGCTGTCCAGTTATAATGGTGCTGAAAGCACTGTTTGACAAGGTTGGGGTTTGATCCCTTTGATGCCTTTTTTTTTTATAAATCACCTGTTAGTGCATGCTGTGTTCTTTGAGATAAACATTGCATAATGCTAAAACCTCATTCTTTAATCTTCCAAGCTCTTTGAAACATTACATTGTCTTTTTTTAAATAGTGACATAACCCCTTATCTACTTCAGGAACACCATCAAGCCAGTCCGAAGAAAGGCAAAATGGCCACAGACCCATTTTAAGTGACAGCTGCTCTTCTGTGACAAAGGTAATTTCAAATGCAAGCAGGTCCATTCATTTGATTTCCTCCACAACTCCCAGAGTGCTGAATGTAATTATCATCCCTCCATCTAGCGTCCCTAGGGGGCCCTTCCCCCTCCAGGCTTAGCTGTGACCGGCCCATCGCCCATCCCTCTGCCTGAACATGTGACATTATCCTGTCCCGCCTGCCTGTCCTCACCCATCAGCACCTAGCCAGCTGTATGACTTTTATAATCTCCATTCAATGTCTGATCCAGGATCAGTCACCATTGACTCCCATTTCAGCCTTATAATAGAAAGTAAAAAGACAAAACCAATTTGGACTTGTACAACAACAATAATAATGATAATAATAATTTAATAGTTTAACAATTTTATAATAATAATAATAATATAATCATCATCATCATCATCATCATAATTCAATAGTTTAAAAAAATATATTTATAAAATAAAAAATATTTATTATTATTATTATAAATAAATACATATTTAATAATAATGATGATAACAATAATAATAGTAATAAATGTTTATTATTATTATTATTATTATAGTTGTTATTGTTGTTTATTTATTTATGGGTATTTATATCTCCCAAATAGTGATATTTTAATGTTTAGCATGTTTTAATGTTGAGATGTTTGAAATTGTGTCTCAGAGCATTAAAATGAGATTATGAGAGTAAAATAGTTCAAATAGTCACTGTAACTGTCTCAGTAGAAATGAATAAATCAGGACGGAAGTAGACTAAATGTTGTATGGGAAAGGTAAGATATCAGGAAATTTGCAGTAGCTTAAATGAAAAGTAATGGTGTCCAGAGGTGCAGGCCTCGAAAAGACTTCATTTACATTCATATTTTAAGGATAATTAATCAGAATCCGTAAAAAACAGCCTTGTTACTGAGGTTTTCATTATGAAATCATACCCACAGGACAGAATCAGTTCACTCAGAATAGAAAGAGACTGCATCATCACAGATGATGATTTGATTGCACTCAGTCAAGTACCTGCCTGCAATTGTGTGTGCAAGCTTTTGTTTGACCATATGTGCAGACGTGTCCTCAGTGGTGTGTGCATTTCAATTTAACGTGTTTGTATTCATGCGTTTTAGATCGACTGAGTGCTTTGCAGGCAACTACTAGTGGATGGTCACGGATAGCCTAAAGGCTTGGCTTCTGTTTCTGAATGTGCGTGCGTGTGTGTGTGTGTGTGTGTTTTCTCTCCAGATGGTAAATATGATCTGTTTCACGGCTTTGGCTGTAGCTAGTTTAACTTGTGCAATTTTGCTTGTGACTGCATTTGTTTATTTTATGGCAGTATGCATCACAACAAACACCTACTTTGCTCTCATCTAATTTGAATACAAAGCCCCGCCTTGTGTAGGAGGCCCAGGCTTCATGACCCATAAGTAATAACCCTTAGGCTCAATGCCCTTCCTCCACAAAAATTAATAGAACCATACGGATTTTACATCAAAAATGAAAATGCCGTTGGTCTATAAAAAATTTGTAAACATTAATGTTACTGCAAAATTTATATAATAAAAGAATTTACTTTGATTAAGTTTTAAGTAATGCAAATATTAATGGCAATGGCAATATGAAATAAAAAATGTGCAAATGTTACATTAAGGGGCTATTTCAATCCACTCTGATCCATGTAAGTAACCTAATGTAGTCAGGTTGATTATGTCATTTCATTGAGATAAAAACAAGTTAATTACCACATGAAATACCGCAGTTTAGTGATAGCAAATGTTGCTTAAAACAATAATAATAATAATAATAATAGTAATTGTTGTTGTTGTTAATTAATTGATAATGATGATGATGATAATAATAATAATTATTATTAATTATATATAATAATTATTACATACGGATTTTACATCAAAAATGAAAATGCCGTTGGTCTATAAAAAATTTGTAAACATTAATGTTACTGCAAAATTTATATAATAAAAGAATTTACTTTGATTAAGTTTTAAGTAATGCAAATATTAATGGCAATGGCAATATGAAATAAAAAATGTGCAAATGTTACCTTAAGGGGCTATTTCAATCCACTCTGATCCATGTAAGTAACCTAATGTAGTCAGGTTGATTATGTCATTTCATTGAGATAAAAACAAGTGGTAACACTTTACTTGAAGGGGTGTGCATAAGACTGACATGACACCTTAATAATCATGACATGACACATGTCATGAATATGAAGGAGGTTTTATGCATGTTTATGACAACTGTCATTAAGTGTCATTCGCTCAGTTATGTCATTTTTAATGCAAATATGACATTATTTGACCTAACCCTAACCCTACCCCTAACCATAGCCCATAACAAAGACATCCCAAACAATGTCATATTTGCATTAAAATTACATAACTGAGCGAATGACACTTAATGATAGTTGTCATAAACATTCATAAAAAACCTTCATATTCATGACATGTATCATGCCATGATTAGGTAGGTGTCATGCCATGATTATGAAGGTGTAATGTCAGTCTTATGCACACCCCTTCAAGTAAAGTGTAACCAAACAAGTTAATTACCACATGAAATACCGCAGTTTAGTGATAGCAAATGTTGCTTAAAACAATAATAATAATAATAATAATAATAGTAATTGTTGTTGTTGTTAATTAATTGATAATGATGATGATGATAATAATAATAATAATTATTAATTATATATAATAATTATTATGTTAATACTAAAAACGATTATAGATTATGAATAATTTCTTATATATAAGTCGTTATAATTAATAGTAATAAATAATAATAATAATAATAAATATTATTATGCCTACATTATTCTGAAATGCATCATAATCATAATAATGTGTCATAATAATATTTTCTTTTTTAAATATGCCGCCCCCAAAACGATAATAATAATAACAATTATTATTATTGTTATTATATGATTATTATAGTTTAGGGATGGTATATTTAAAAATATATATATTTTAAATGATACAGATTAAATACTGACACAGGATAATACATGTAATAATGTAGGCTAAATAATAATTATATTAAATGACAACAGCAACTAATATAATAATAATAACAACAACAACAATAATAATAATAATAATAATAATAATAATAATAACAATACATTATTATTATCAGTAGTAGTAGTAATAGTAGTATTACAATTTTTTACAGAAAAAAAATGCATCACCCACTATGTGTGAAACATATAATAATTCTGGCAAATGGCAAAAACTGGCCAAAGCTTTATTTAGTGAGTCTCGGGGGGATACAGAGCGAACGCTCTCCCCTCCTCCGCCATGTGATGACGGACAGACTGTATCACCGGAGCGATGCTTGAAGTCACTCTCATCAGCAACAAAGCGAAGCAACAGCAGCAGCAGCACTGACGTAAACCATCCACCACATCACCGGAATCATACGGACCAGGACCGACACCATATCGTCTCCTCCGAAGGACGTATAGGATGGAAACGGAGCGCTGAGAGAGACTGGGATCGTGATAATGCTCGGACTCCAATTCACGGCAACATTTGAAATGCGCGTTAAATGGAGACTCATGACAAGAGATGCTGCAGGGTGCCGCATTGCCTGGCCGCTTGATGATGGTAGGATAGAGCAGCGCTTTTAACCGTGATGCTCGTTCTTAGATGCTTTCGGGGTGGGATTTGTAGTCGATTGAATGCCTCAGATTTGATCATACGCAAACTAAGACGATTTCAGCCTGCTTAAGCCATACATGCATACACATATACAATCGATGAGCACGACCAGATGAATGTGAATTTACGTTGCAGAACAAGCATTAATAAACCCACAATACAGGTGAACTCAGAAGGAGTATATGAGGTGAACTAACAGTGTCGTAGCTAACACTCAGGACCATCTCCGAAGTCAGGTTTTTATTTGCCAGCACTGCTGTGATAGGGCTCTTTATGATTGATATTTTCATCATCAGTTAGGTAATATACAGTGATAGTATACACAGTCAGTCTTGGTTCAGTGCAAGGACAATGACTCATTTACAGGCAGGCCTGTCTCCAGAAACCCTGGAGAAAGCCAAGGTGGAGTTAAAGGAGAACCCCGACACTTTGCATCAGGACATACAGGAGGTTAGGGACATGATCATCACCCGTCCAGACATTGGCTTTCTCAGGACAGATGATGCTTTCATCCTGCGCTTTCTTAGAGCCCGGAAATTTAACCATTTCGAGGCCTTCCGCCTCCTGGCCCAGTACTTTGAGTACCGGCAACAGAACCTTGATATGTTCAAGAACCTCAAGGCCACCGATCCGGGGATCAAGCAGGCTCTGAAGGATGGATTTCCTGGGGTTCTGTCCAATTTGGATAGATACGGGAGGAAGATTCTGGTTCTGTTCGCGGCGAACTGGGATCAGAGCAGGTAGGGTGCTATTGGATTTTGGCTAATTGTGGGTAATGATGTGCACTGTCAGAGTCATCTTTTCAGCACAAGTCTTCTGTCATTCACTAGAGCATGATATTGAGCCATTATGGGATGTAAAGTGTTACCTTGTATTTAAACTTAACATTACAGCATCCATGTTACACATATTGGATGTTACTATTTCTATATGGGTCATATAGAAATTTTATTTATAGACATTTTATTGAACATTTATACAACTTTCTACAGCAAATTTGATCTAACCTTCCAAAAGATGGTGTCCACCATTTGAGAGATCTTTAAGAGACATTTTAACCATTGAGGGTGTGATAATCCAAGCCTAACCCCTGATGACCTTTGACCTGACCCAATATTTTACATGACGGTCCTTTATATATGTCATTGTGTTTTTATTTACAGTATGACAACATAAATTCAACATGGATGCACCAAGTGCCTGTGGAATATTTGCTGTTATATCCTTTTTTAATGAACGGATAACTCTCTCAAAATGTGTAATCTCATTTAAAAAAAAATATGACCTTGACATACAGTTTAAGGGTATCTGGTCTCTTGTCACATGTCAAAATGGCTACCGCCATGTAAAACATGCTGACTTTGATTTGGCAAATAAGGGGTATTTATGCATTTTTTTAATGTATTTTTGAATAATTGATCTGAACAAATGTACCCATATATAACCTTTAGTAATGTTTCATATCAATGGTTAACAGCCTAGACTTGGCTGAGAGTTCAGACCCAACAAGGGTTAATCTATCATCGATGTGTCCTTGAGAAAATCACTTCATCCCAGGTTACTCTAAGGACACTGTCCATGCAATAAATGCACTGTAAGTGGTCTACATAATAAGTGATCTACTAAATGGCACATTATGAAATCAAATAAATACATTTCTTAAAGTGTAAACAAGGTATTTATTTGATCAGTAAGTGTATTGTGGTTTGTGTGTATAAACTGTAACAAAAATACTAGTATGTGAGCTTAAACATGGCCTAAAGTTCCAAACTGAATAATTTTTATTCACCCCGTAACTCAGCATGAGCTTATACCAGTCTAAGAATTCAGTAAATTAACAATGGCCTCAACAGTCTTTGGACACTTAAAGGAATAGTTCAACCAAAAATGAAAATTTCATGACATTTTACTCAGCCTCAGGCTATCCAAGATAGATGTGTAGAGTTTGTTTCTTTATCACAACAGATTTGTATAAATTTAGCATTTCATCACTTGCTCACCAATTGATCCTCTTCAGTGAATGGGTGCCGAACAGCTGATAAAAACATAACAGTAATCGACAAATAATCCACATGACTCCAGTCCATCAATTAACATCCTGTGAAGCAAAAAGCTGTATGTTTGTAATAAACAATCATTTGTAATAACAATCGTTTGTAATAATCCATCATCAAGATGTTTTTAGCTTCCTCTATCTGTAATATTGCTTTCTCCAGTGAAAAGTTTGTCTTGTCTGAATCAGGAGAGAAATATATCAAGCACTGTTTATGAGTGAAAACAGTCGAAAACCATTCTAAACAAATATGTTGGTAGACTTTGATTTGAGAGGACAACAGGGACTTTTTCACTAAAGGAAGCTTTAATATAGATTATGGACATATGTTTTGGACTGAAGCAACATTCTAAAGTCAAACCACCTTAATGATGGATTGCTTTCTTACAAAGATGCAGATTTTCATTCCACAAGATGTTAACTAACAGACTGGAGCCGTGTGGATTATTGTGATGTCTTTATCAGCTGTTTGGACTCTCATTCTGATGGCACACATTCACTGCAGAGGATCCATTGGTGAGCAAGTGACGTAATGCTACATTTCTCCAAAACTGTTCTGATGAAGAAACAAACTCATCCACATCTTGAATGGCCATTTGAAAGTACATTTTCAGCTAATTAAACATTTTGGGTGAACTATTTCTTTAAATCATACTTAAATGTATAAATATCTTTGAATTTGTTGAACAAAAAGCTCTACTATAATTTTTCTTGCATGTATTTTGTATATAATTCTATAATGCTATACATTCATACATTTTAAGTGTCCAAATACTTTTGGGGTAAATGGCAATACATAAATATATGCATTCATTTGTTTAAGCACTGTGCATTGATGCATAATTTAAGATTACTTAAATGATATATGTACGTGTATTTCTTCAAATGTAATTTGTTTTAATGTTGTGAGAAATCCGCTAACTGTTGGTGTTTAGTCTCACCTCTTTAGAATGGAGAGTACATAGTGCTCGAGTCCATATCAAACAGCCTTTGAATTCATGCCAGTCGCACCATTGCCTCAGATGACAGGGCTCTTTGCATCCTCTCACAGGAACAATGTGTGATGAGCACTAGGGTCAAACCGTGCCTGATTTGCTGCATTTATTGCAGCATTAAGGGAAGTGTAAAGCCCTGTAGAAATGTAAATACAAATTCTGACTAATATGAAGCAAACTTACTCAGTAACCATATGAGAAAATGTGTGTATATATATATATCTGCAAACATAAAAATGTAAGTCATGCAAAAACATCTCGCATTTAGTTTGTTTGCAAATCTTCCTAAAGCCTTGTGTTTATCTGTAGGTACACTTTTGTGGATATTCTGCGAGCTATTTTACTTTCTCTGGAGGCAATGATAGAAGACCCCGAGCTACAAGTAAATGGATTTGTCTTGATCATTGACTGGAGTAACTTCACTTTCAAGCAAGCTTCCAAGTTAACTCCAAGCATGCTGAGATTGGCAATTGAGGGCCTGCAGGTAACACAATTGTCTGTTTTTAATCTTATGTTTATATAAAAAAATCTACATGGATATTACAATGCATTCTTTTAATTTGTACCTTCATGCATATAAATATGTGTTCTTGGAAGCAATGGAACATCAAACATCAAATAGGGGCAAGTCGTGGCCTAATGGTTAGAGAGTCGGACTCATAACCCAAAAGTTGTGGGTTCGAGTCTCGTACCGGCAGGGATTGTAGGTGGGGGGAGTGAATGTACAGCGCTCTCTCCCACCTTCAATACCACGACTGAGGTGCCCTTGAGCAAGGCACCGAACCCCCAACTGCTTCCTGGGCGCCGATGCATAAATGGCTGCCCACTGCTCCGGGTGTGTGTTCACGGTGTGTGTGTGTTCACTGCTGTGTGTGTGCACTTTGGATGGGTAAATGCAGAGCACTAATTCCGAGTATGGGTCACCATACTTGGCCACATGTCACGTCACTTTATAATATGTAATGTTCATAAAGTGTGCTTCAGGTTTGACTAATGAGAATCGCATAGGGAAATTCTGCATGTGTGAGGCAGAACAGGTGCTTGTAGAGGAATCCCTCTCCCGTCAAACATTTGGCATTCTCTTTGTGAGTAACATGAACAGGAGCTGACCCAATGATCTAATGCAAAGGAACACAATCTGCATAGATATCAAGAATGAGTATTGTGTTTTATTTACTTGATATTTATCAAACCAAAAAGTAGTTTAAACAACAACAACAAAAGGCAATGCATTGGGAAATGTCAATAGTGTGTGACTATAGTATAGTTTGGAGTTATTCAAGTTTTTTTTTACATTAGTAAGCATCTTTTCTGAGATCCATTCCCTTTCATTGTAATGAAGTAAAACCATAGTCTGTAATCGAAAATGGGCAAAAAGGCGGGAGCTGGTTGCTGAAACCAAGCCCACCTAGCTCGACGGTGGTGACAGCAGCGGCAATCCACTTGTCACTCAAGTGGCCACACCCTTAATTATGCAGAACTTTAAGGTTTAATATAATTTAAATGGATGGCTTATAAAAAAACTCACCCCCTCACAGTTGTCATGAAGGGCAAAATTAGCTATATAGACCAACATTTTTGAAACAGGCTGTAAACATGTTTTTTTTCTGCTGTAAAGTTGGGCATTTTAACATGGGGAGTCTATGGGACTGACTCCCTTTTGCAGCCAGCCTCTAGCGGCCAGTTGACGAATTACAGTTTAAGTCACTACCGTGTTGGCTTCACGAGAGAGAGCGGGAGGTTGCCGCTTGAGTAAAACACATTTTTGACATTTATTAATGGTGTTCGCTAAGGAAAGAATCACTATTATAAACTGCTCAAACTCAGGTTTAAGGATTTAAATAAATCCTTAAAGGAACAGTCATAATTTACTCCCCCTCATGCCATTCCAAATTTCCAAACCTGCCATTCTTCCATGGAACATAAAAGAAGGTATTTAGAGAAATGTCTCAGTGTTTTTGTTCATATAATTAAAGTCAGTGCAGTCCAGTTTTGTTTTGTACCCCACTGATTTTAACTATATGGACAAAAATAGTTTAAACTTCTTGAATATTTCTTTTTTTGTGATCTGCGGATAAAAGAAATACAGGTTTGAAATGTCATGAAATATATGGCATTTTTGCATTTTTAGTGAACTATCAGTGAACTAAGTCAGAACATGTCCCATTTTGTTTGAGCTACCTGAAATTTGCATCTTATTCCATTCTCTTAAAGGTGTCATATGATACTGCTAAAAAGAACATTATTTTGTGTATTTGGTGTAATGAAATGTGTTTATGCGGTTTAAGGTTAAAAAACACATTATTTTCCACATACTGTACATTATTGTTTCTCCTCTATGCCCAGCCTTTCTGAAATGCGTCGATTTTTACAAAGCTCATCGTTCTGAAAAGCGAGGTGTGCTCTGATTGGCCAGCTATCCAGTGCGTTGTGATTGGCCGAATACCTCAAGCGTGTGACGGAAATGTTACACCCCTACCATATTGTGATGCCCTGTCCGGCCGGAGTGACGAGACAAAAACATTAAAAGCCATTATAAACCAGGCATTCGTTGCATCCAGTGAGGACATAATTACGGATTATAATGACTTATACTGTCTTTTTACGCTTTGCATCGCGCCGCGTAAACATAAAACCATGTCTGCATTTGTGATCGGAGAAATGACAAACAACAAGCGCTACTCTACACTGCTCAAAACTCACGTTTGAATCGTCAGTTGCAAATCCTTTAAATATAAAAAACTTACTTACAGGCCGTGAGTCAGAACAGCCGACATTGTAGTCTACTCTCCCAGGATCAGGAAACAGTCCTCAATAAAATGTGCAGCACACATCTGAATATTTGGGTTGAACTGTTCTGGAACAGTGTTGTAAATACAACTTAACCACTGATTTCTAGTCGTGTCCTCTTTTGGAAGGCCAAACAAAGTAGTTTCGCTTTCACAACGAAACACACAGCGTCACACACGGCGGGCTTCACTCTTAAAAATAAAGGTGCTTCATGATGCCATAGAAGAACCTTTTTTGTCTAAATGGTTCTATAAAGAACCTTTAACATCTGAATAACCTTTCTGTTTCACAAAAGGTTCTTTGTGGTGAAAGGAGGTTCTTCAGAGTATAAAAAGGTAAGAAAGAGATGGTTCTTTAAAGAACCTTTGACTGAATGATTCTTTGTGGAATCAAAAATGGTCCTTCTTTGGCATCGCTTGAAGAACCTTTTGAAGCACCTTTATTTTTAAGAGTGTAGAGTGAGGAACGGCCGGCGGGCTAGAGAACGAAACACACAACGTCTTCACGACATGGCGGCAGCAACAATAGTACAGCGAGAACAAAAGTTACGCCTTCTTTCTATGCATAAACATTTGGGCGGCGTTATGCAAATCTTCCCACATTGTGACGTAGACATGTGGGGGCGTGTTAGAACGAGCCGTTTTAGGTAGGCGTGGTTGACTCTTAACTTTTTTAAAGAATATCTCTTTGGATTTGAGACTTTAGTCTTTGCAACTTTACAGATCTTCTTTATGCACCAAGAGCTTGTAACACTTCAAAGAGAAAGGAAAAATTGAAATCGCATCATATGACCCCTTTAATTTTCTAAGAGTTTGGACCAACAGTTTTTACCTTGTGGATGATAAAATGAGCAAAACTCTCCCATATACTTACATTGAAAGGAGTTGAGTAATATCTATGCACCAGATATTATAGAGACTTCAGCAATTGCATAGGAACACCCTGGCAACCACCTACAACACTGGTGGTGTTTTGAACTTTTTAACATCACTATTAAACATAACCGAGCAGCAATTGTCCATTGTGCTACAAAATGGTCACTGTGCATTTAACAATAGCTAATCTGTGCACAGACATTGTCCATTTCCAGAAGCAGCCTCTTGAAAGCTCTCATTTAGACATCGCTCCTTTGAGGAGGGCTTGGGTCTGATATGACATGTAGGCAGTGCAGAGTGAGGCCTGTTGACTGAATATTAATGCGGGTCCATGATGAGCCTATTCCACATTCCAGTGCCTCTTCAGACAGATTAGCTGGTGAATAATTGATCGCCGCCATTAGCATCTTGCATCCACAATGTGCTGTTCACATTGAGTGGGACATCGCATTTGTAGCTGTTTGAAAGGGAAACAATAGCGTAGATTGAGGGAAAACAGCCACAGCTAATTAGTTGCAGTTCAAAGAGTGCCCAGCAGCTAGCTTGTCATCGATCATTGTCAATACGTCACGATTTACATATGTAAATATTTACAGGAATTCAGATTTTTTACTTTTTTGATCAGATTTGCATGCATAAAAAGTTACAAAGAGCGACTTCTAGGATGATTGCATGCATTTACAGATATACACTACTGTTCAAAAGTTGGGGGATAGTATGATTTTTTTTAAAGAAATAAATTATTTGATTCAGTAAGGATGCATTAAACTGATCAAAAGTGGCAGTAAAGACATGTATAATGTCAAAATATATATATTTCAAAAATTAATACAATTTCAAAGTTCTTTTGAACTTTCTATTCATTTTTTTTCAAGAATCCTGAAAAACAAAAACATCATGGCTTCCACAAATATATTAAGATGCACTGTTTTCAACATTGGTAATAATAAGAAATATTTCTCAGCTCCAAATTAGCATATTAAAATCATTTCTGAATGATCTTGTGACACTGAAGACTGCAGTAATGGCTGCTAAAAATTCAGCTTAGCCATCACATGAATAAAGTATTATTTAAAATATATTAAAACAGAAAAAATATATTAAGTTATTCTAAATTGTATTAATATTTCACAATATTACTGTTTTTTTTTTATATAAATAAATGCAGCCTTGGTGAGATTAAGAGACTTCCTTCAAAAGCAAAAAAAAAAAAAAATCAGAACAACTTTTGAACACCAGTGTATGCTGTTTGCACTGGTTTCCTAAATGCTATTGGTCAGATGATGAATGCTAGAATGAGAGGTGTGACGCCCCATGGTTCTGTTTTGACCCTGACAGACCCACGGTATGTACATTGAGTCATTAAGCATGACGTTTAGAGCTGATGGGGAAATCACACAGCCCTCCGACCCAAAAGTGCAGGGTCATGTGAAGCATTACATCAGCCTGATGGCATTGTTCATATGGACATCTGTCTGTCTCAATCATCAATGTAATGAAGCATCAAAATCATATAATCAAAAAATCTGTTTATTGCCATATAAGTGAGTCATAAGACAGAGACAGAAAGAAAGGAAGGACATGGACAGAAGGAATAGCAGAGAATACTTAAGTCCCTTATGTTCTCTGCTCATTTTTATTTTTTTATGGTGAGTCCATTTGATGCACTAGAATCTGTTGCTATTGAAAATACCTTTTTATGTGCCAGAAACTATCATGTATGTTTTGCCAGGTTGAAAAAGAACTAATGGATTCTTACTAGAAAACCTCATGGTTTGCAGGCAATGGACATTTCGTGTTATTTGAGGTAATGTGAGTTTATTGTTTAATTTACAGTAGAGCCATCATACATTCCCTAGCAAATGGTGGCTCAGCAAAGAGCACTTGATGCACAGAAAATGGCTGTTCTTAGCAAAATCAATAAACAGAAACATACTCCTGAGTTGAATAGAAGTGAGAGAAAGTGGTCCTGGCTTTCCTGGAGCAGTGCTTTGTTGTTTCAGCCTCTGTTGTTTGCTTCTGTGATTTGGACATGCCTTTTGTCTCTCTCAGTCTTGAGAAATAACCCACGCTTGGCAGCCAATCACAATGGGCCAATCTTCCCCAGCCCACCCCATGCCGAGTTTCCCTGGCAACCTGTCCAACCACCATGCTATGCACCCTCCAGATGGGCTGTGCTCACAGAGAGAGACGCACTCATGTCACTCAGCTACTGTGGCCGTATGTGCGTGTTTCTATGTAGGGCACTTAAAGTGCATTTTAGAAAGCACAGGAAGTTCATTGTTCTGACAGACTGACATGCGTCACATTGTTGCATACCCATAAAAGTCATTTTTTATTGCACTCTAAGGGTCTTTTTATTGCTGAGACTGACATCAGTTGTTGGAGTATCAAAAGCTATTTTATTATCATTTTATTTTTATTTATTTTTATTAGTTGTGTGTATGCAGTTTAGTTTAGCAAACTGAATGACCTTGTATTATCTAAAAAATATATTTCAGTGCATTTCCCCATTAACACAGTAGGCTAGTTTCCACTTTTTTTGTTTGTTTTGTTTGCCAGATACAGTTCATTAAACACAACTTGACCTTTTTTGTTTTATTGCTATACTGTAATGTTTATTATTGTTATCAGTAGTAGTAGTAGTAGTAGTAGTATTAATAATAATATGATGATAATACTTAAGATCATTTTAGATAATAATTACTAAGTCTGGTGTCAGTATCCGCAATGATTTTATTTTATTTTATATAAAAATAATTATAATAATAATAATACATGTTATTTAGATAGTGCTATTTATTTTATTTAGTTTTATTTAATTGAACTTTATTTGTTGGTATTACTTGTGTGTAGTTTTTATTACACTGTAAACGTTTTTTTTTTTATATTGCTTGTCTGGGACTGACATCAGTTATTGGAGTATTAGCAACAATTTTATTTTAATACTACTCCTATTACTACTGCTACTAACGTTTCATTTATACTGTGCTATTTGATTTGATTTGAGTTTATTTGTATGTTGGTATTAGTTGTGTGCATGCAGTTTAGTAAACTTGGTGATCATGCATGAAGAATATCTTTCAGAACATTTCCCCATGAATACAGTAAGGCCAGGGTAGGTTTACACTGTTATTGCCAAATGCAGTTCATTGACTTGACCTTTTATTACAACATTAAATCTTACAATATATCTGAGGTATTGAACAAACTTTTAATAGATGTCCCACAGATGTCAATAGAAGGGTCTATTTTATGGATCTTTAGAAACAGTCAAATCCTTTAAGTCTTGTTGAATGATGTACATCTGCCTATCATTAAAGAAAGTGGTGAGTGAAACTTAATCAACTTATGGATTGCTATTTATTTTATTTAGTTTTATTTAATTGAACTTTATTTGTTGGTATTACTTGTGTGTAGTTTTTATTACACTGTAAACGTTTTTTTTTTTATATTGCTTGTCTGGGACTGACATCAGTTATTGGAGTATTAGCAACAATTTTATTTTAATACTACTCCTATTACTACTGCTACTAACGTTTCATTTATACTGTGCTATTTGATTTGATTTGAGTTTATTTGTATGTTGGTATTAGTTGTGTGCATGCAGTTTAGTAAACTTGGTGATCATGCATGAAGAATATCTTTCAGAACATTTCCCCATGAATACAGTAAGGCCAGGGTAGGTTTACACTGTTATTGCCAAATGCAGTTCATTAACTTGACCTTTTATTACAACATTAAATCTTACAATATATCTGAGGTATTGAACAAACTTTTAATAGATGTCCCACAGATGTCTTCAGACAGACAGAAGGGTCTATTTTATGCATCTTTAGAAACAGTCAAATCCTTTAAGTCTTGTTGAATGATGTACATCTGCCTATCATTAAAGAAAGTGGTGAGTGAAACTTAATCAACTTATGGATATTAAGTCCTTTCAGTAGCACACCAGCATTACGCCTTTGCCACAAGTATTGTCTCTATTGTATTTGTCTCAAAAGCCATATTATAGAATGTAACTTCTCTTAAAGGGATAGTTCACCCAAAATTACAATTTACTCATCCTCATTCATTTTTTGTTGAACTACGAAATGGTTCTTAAAAGAACCATTTTGTTCTTATTGTGAAGAACATTTCAGTACTCTAAAGAACTTTTTTCCACTAGCCTATATAGAACCTTTTGTACAACGGAAAGGTTCCATGGATGTTAAATGATCTTCATGGAATCACCGACGCCGATAAAGAATCTTTATTATTTCCAAAACCAATGCATTCTTTTTAATCTGCAATACCCAAGACATTTTATTCAAGTTAATTTTCTTAGCTTGAACAGCTGTGTGGTCAGGGCATGAGGTCTGTGCAATATTTATAGTGCCCAGCAGTCTTTGTCCAGTTGTGTGCATGCAGTTTAGTAAACTTGGTGATCATGCATGAAGAATATCTTTCAGAACATTTCCCCATGAATACAGTAAGGCCAGGGTAGGTTTACACTGTTATTGCCAAATGCAGTTCATTGACTTGACCTTTTATTACAACATTAAATCTTACAATATATCTGAGGTATTGAACAAACTTTTAATAGATGTCCCACAGATGTCAATAGAAGGGTCTATTTTATGCATCTTTAGAAACAGTCAAATCCTTTAAGTCTTGTTGAATGATGTACATCTGCCTATCATTAAAGAAAGTGGTGAGTGAAACTTAATCAACTTATGGATATTAAGTCCTTTCAGTAGCACACCAGCATTACGCCTTTGCCACAAGTATTGTCTCTATTGTATTTGTCTCAAAAGCCATATTATAGAATGTAACTTCTCTTAAAGGGATAGTTCACCCAAAATTACAATTTACTCATCCTCATTCATTTTTTGTTGAACTACGAAATGGTTCTTAAAAGAACCATTTTGTTCTTATTGTGAAGAACATTTCAGTACTCTAAAGAACTTTTTTCCACTAGCCTATCTAGAACCTTTTGTACAACGGAAAGGTTCCATGGATGTTAAATGATCTTCATGGAATCACTGACACCGATAAAGAACCTTTATTATTTCCAAAACCAATGCATTCTTCTTAATCTGCAATACCCAAGACATTTTATTCAAGTTCATTTTCTTAGCTTGAACAGCTGTGTGGTCAGGCCATGAGGTCTGTGCAATATTTATAGTGCCCAGCAGTCTTTGTCCCATAAGCAAACACAGAAAAGCGTGATCCAGGGAAGAGGGCTCTTCTCAGTCCCTGTTTAATCAACAGAGCAACTTGCACATGGAAAGGGTTTGCATCTCTCACGTCAGTTGGTTCGACTGGCTCATCTGGATGCTATGATTCGCTGCTGCCTCCCAGAAAGCAAAGAGCTTCTACAAGTCTTGCTTATCTGGGAAACGGCACTAGACATATCTGGGCCTGCAGGACTGAAGTTAGACTAATTGTTTTGCTGTCTGCTAAGTGGCACAGTTATGGTCGTTCTCTGTTTATCGCACTATAACGGGGCTCTTCTGATCTGTAGGAGAGCTGACAGCTAGTGAGTAGTGCTTCGTCTTTGTGTTAGCGGCCTTGTGTTGCTAAGCTCAGTGGGCTGGATCTGGCAAGTGTAGATAAAATGTCTCCTGTAGAGCTCAATTATTGATGTGAGCAATGGAATGTGTCAGAGTGTGAAGCTTCGTATTACGGGTTCACTCAGTTATGGCTAATTTGTCTTAGTTTTAGACAAATATTGCTAATGGGATGCTAACTGTTTGTATGTTAGCCTTAGCTTCAGAAAGCACAGATCATGGACCATCTGATGTATATCAAACACACAAAAATGGCAAGAGTGGCTTCAAATCTGGCTGTTATGCAATTTAAGTCAGAGTGTGCAAATTTTTTGCACAAAAGTCCACCTGGAAACAATGTTGTTGCTACACTCTAAAAAATGCTGAGTTGTTTCAAAAGGGTTTGCATCTCTCACGTCAGTTGGTTCGACTGGCTCATCTGGATGCTATGATTCGCTGCTGCCTCCCAGAAAGCAAAGAGCTTCTACAAGTCTTGCTTATCTGGGAAACGGCACTAGACATATCTGGGCCTGCAGGTCTGAAGTTAGACTAATTGTTTTGCTGTCTGCTAAGTGGCACAGTTATGGTCGTTCTCTGTTTATCGCACTATAACGGGGCTCTTCTGATCTGTAGGAGAGCTGACAGCTAGTGAGTAGTGCTTCGTCTTTGTGTTAGCGGCCTTGTGTTGCTAAGCTCAGTGGGCTGGATCTGGCAAGTGTAGATAAAATGTCTCCTGTAGAGCTCAATTATTGATGTGAGCAATGGAATGTGTCAGAGTGTGAAGCTTCGTATTACGGGTTCACTCAGTTATGGCTAATTTGTCTTAGTTTTAGACAAATATTGCTAATGGGATGCTAACTGTTTGTATGTTAGCCTTAGCTTCAGAAAGCACAGATCATGGACCATCTGATGTATATCAAACACACAAAAATGGCAAGAGTGGCTTCAAATCTGGCTGTTATGCAATTTAAGTCAGAGTGTGCAAATTTTTTTGGAAACAATGTTGTTGCTACACTCTAAAAAATGCTGAGTTGTTTCAACCCAATGTTGGGTCAAATATGGACTAACCCAACTGTTGTGTTAAAAAGTTAATTAAAAAATGTAACCAAAATTTAACCCAACAGTTGGGTTAGTCCATATTTGACCCAACATTGGGTTGAAACAACCCAGCATTTTTTAGAGTGTAAAGTGAGCACACAAGGGAGAACTCGTCCCTGGATTTCTTAGAGTTTACAGGGGTTAGGACATTAAATCAAAATGTTAAAAAGTTTTCATTTGGTAACAAAAAGCTTTTTCCTTGTCTGTCAAATTCAATGGTTTTATTTATGAATAGGTGTAAATTAGGAATTGTATTGATTATTCACTGAAAATGATTTTATCTTGTTTTCCAGTATAAATATCTAAAATTCAATGTATATTTGCCAATGAAAAAAGAGAGATAAACTTATTTCAAAATTAAATGTAGTACATTTAATTTAAATGAAGAAGAAATGCTTTTCTTCTTCAACATTTTGTTAGATTTCTCACAACATGAGACTTTTCAGATCTTATGTAATTTTCCTAAAATTTAAGGAGGTTTAGATGTAATTGCTGGAAATTAAGATGGAATACTAACCTTTGTTTTTCACCTTTGAAGACCCTTAGAGTTTTATATTCAGGAATCCTGTCACCGAAACTAGGACAGATCACTGACACTGACTGATATGTATTATTTGGTAAGGGGACCATGATAAAATACTTGCTTTTCCTCAGGCTACGTCAAAAGGACTCCAGCAAATGGATTCTTTTTTTCAATTACCTTGCTAGAGTTCAGTCGTGCATCATCAGTGACTCCAGACAAGAAAAGAGATGGAGGTTTCATGTCATGCCACTGAAACAAAATGCACAGATGAAATCAGCGGTCCATCATTTTATACAGGGAATAAAAACAACCCCATAAAGCTCTAAGCAAAGCCGTTCTTTGATAAACTGTAATTTAGTGCTGCTGTTTAAAAACGGTAATTATTTAACATTGCAGATTGATGTTTTAAATGGTTCCTGATTTCACGATGAGGCACTTTTAAGAGCAATTATCCTGTGGCTCTACTTCTTTCTAGTCAATCTGACCTGCTGCCAGAATCTGTGTTAGCTGCTTGATGGCTTTGTATTCAAGCTAATACAAGCAAACGAAAGCCTTTTTCAACAATCCATTTGAGTGCATCATTTGACCAAAACAGGAGCATTATGCATAAAACCCAGATCACTCCCTAAGTCTTTTAGATGTTTATGAGTAGTTCATGTAAAAAAAACTTGACATTAACAAAAGTCTGTGTTTTTATCTGCTCTCTGCTCTGCTGTGATGACCACAGATACCAAAATGTTTCTACAAAAACTTTTATGCAGGAGTGTAGAAAAAAATCCATAATGAAAACCCTTTACAAGTACGCACACTTTTAAATTACAGTCACTTCTTTATTTATTTTTTTCAATAATTTGGCTCGACACTTTACAGTGACAATGATAAAACAGCACATTTTTGTCAACACTTACTTTAGTTAATATTTTGTCAGTAGCTCAGTGCACAAACAGTGCCAAGCATACTTTAGGTTTGCTCATGAATATTAATTATATTATGTGACGTTCATCCTGCCTAATTTTGCAAAACTAGCTAATTTCAGTGACAGAATTCCTGGATATGAAACCTGATTTCTAACAGCCTTTAGAGGAGAAAAACAGGTTTCTCAATCCCAAAATATAATTTAAGTCTTCTGTAGTCTTAGACTTAACTGCAGTCACAAAGAAACCTCTTGAAAATATACTGTATAAAAGAAGGAATTTAGCAATATGTTTTAAAAGTTAGGGTTTAGTTACAATAACTGCCTTGGATCCATGTAAACGGGATTATACAATATTTTATATACATTTATTAGAGTATTGAAATGTGAGCAGTTGTAAGTCAAATCTCCCGAGGCGAGAAAAAAAAAGGTGCATTTACTTATATAGCACTACAAGATACAATTATACAATACAGATTGTTTCAAAGCAGTTTCACATTAATAAACAGGAAAATAGAGTGTTAATGTTGTAAAACAAATGCAGTTTCAGCTGTGCTACAGAAGGCAATAGTGTCATTATTCATCTCACTTTAGTTCAGTGTTGTTTCAATTCAGTTCAGTGCCAATGTTGCAAAGTCCATCAATTATGAAACAAGTTCAATTCAGCTACAAGCACCTCTACGGAGAAAATACTATTTCAGTCTTTCTGCTTTAAAAAAAATCATGTTTAATTCGCTTTGTAATTAATTGTGAAATTTACTAGCAATTTCTGAGTGAAAATTATTTATACACCTTTTTTTTCCCAATGCAGCTCACTAGGTTGTGGAACTGAGCCCTAGGTTAATCATGGGAGCTCATGTCTGTTAATTATTAAATTTAATAATGCTTTTTCAGCATTGCAGGAGCAAATGCTGTGAATTCTGAGCATTATGGCAGCTTCCCCTCCCCCAGGTTGCCTCTGTCTCCTCCCACTGTCACACTGCAGGGACACAGATCAATCAGGTTTCACCAGCTCACACCAGAGTTGAGCTATTCATGTTTAATTCAGCTGAGACCTTTATCTCCCTCGCTAGCAGTGGGATCTCAGAGCAGAGATATCATGGTGTGTGCTGACACCACCTGCTGGCAAATGGCTCATAGCCCCTCCCCTGAAGCAACGGGCCAATCGGCATGTGTTTGCACCATCTCTGTGTGAGATGCAGTACCAGATCTAATGCCCTGCGTTCTGCCACCAGACTCTGATCTGGGGGCCTCAGTGGCTACGGCCCGCTTGCTTGCAGCTGTCCATCATCTGCATTACGCCAGAACACAGTTCTGTTCTGAAATGAGACAAGGCCATGATGTGATGACCGGCACTGAATTTAAAAATTGCATAGTTCAGAAAAAAAATTAGCTGTGAAAGTTAGGACTATTAAGTTACTAGAAATGAAAAGAAATACTCTTTTTAAATAATTTCAGTTTCAAATTAATGTTGTTCTTTTTAACTTTTTATTCATCAAAGAATCCTGACAAAAATGTATCATGTTTTCCACAGTGAGTACAATCTGATTTCAACATTGATGATAATAATGTTTCTTGAGCACCAAATCAGCATATTAGAATGATTTCTGAAGGATCATGTGACACTGAAGACTGGAGTAATGATGCTGAAAATTCAAATTTGCCATCACAGGAATAAATGACATTTTTTGATCAAATAAATGCAGCCTAAGCATGAGGGGCTTCATTCTCATGACGTAACTAGACTCAAGTTGACATCCTGTAACCTGGGACTTGTAAATCTTTACCGTCATTACTTATGTCTTGATTTTTGTGAGCTTAGCGAACGACCTCAAGATAGCATCATTATGAAGCTTCCCGGAACCCTTGCAGTCAGCTTTATGAATATGGATTACTGTTCAGGGCAGATTAGTGAACACAGCAAAGTATTTATCAACTTCAGCAGTGGGATATCAGGAGCAATGGGAATTATGCCCGCTTTTTGGTGTAATCCTCTGTGGAATCATGAACTAGACTTAAGGTACTACAAATTTAACTCTAAAAAATCTAAGGTTGTATGGAGGAGAGGTGGTCATTGGTATGTAATTAGATTTTTTTTTTCTCTTCACAAATTCTAGCAATTACAAAGTATGCATAAACATTTGTTTGCATAAAATTACAGACAGTACACTGCATTTTTTAAAAAGTAGTAAATATAAAGATTATAGAAGTATATTTGACAAGAAAATACTATTTTCAAAATTTCACTTTTCACACAATTCAGTATGTTGTTTCTTATGCTCTACTAGCAATTTCTGAGTGAAAATTGTTTATACGCCAATTATTTCAGCGTACAATCTGGTTTCATTTTAAACAACTACTGAACTAGTTTAATTTGGAAAATTTTATGAAATATTATTTTTATAATATCATATTTTAGGTATGTTAAATATAATAATAATGTTTATTTGTTTATTTATTTATTTTTCTCTACTACCCATAGGATAGCTTTCCAGCAAGGTTTGGAGGGATTCATTTTGTCAACCAACCTTGGTACATCCACGCTTTGTACACAGTCATCCGGCCTTTCCTCAAGGACAAAACAAGAAAAAGGGTGAGAGAAGTTATTGATTTATGTGTCTGTTTTTTTCAATCACATTTAATTGTGAACTATTCTGTTTATGTACATGTAATATACATTGAAATAAACATGCTTTTGATGTGCATGCATGCAAAAAAAATTGCACAGTGCAATGCCATAGAATTTAGTGCGAACCGCTGAATGGTAATGAAACTACGAAAAAATAACCAGGCCAATAACAGTATTTTATTTGTTGTATATTTAGATTTTCATGCATGGAAACAATCTGAACAGCTTGCACCAGCTGATCTTGCCTGAGATTCTGCCATCTGAGCTGGGTGGCATGCTGCCTCCTTACGACATGGGCACCTGGGCCAGAACGTTGCTGGACCACGCGTATGACGAAGAGACGGACTACTGCCCTGAATCCTATACCTTGTCTGTCAAAGACCTGGAGAAAGATCTGTCCCCCAAAACTATGAAAAGGTATGTTACTTGATGATCTAGCTTTTCAGCTTTTTTATGCAGGCATAGTGGAATGTTTTAGTATTATTTGTTATCTTTGTATTATTTATATATGTTATTATAGCATTTATTAATATTTTAAATTAGCTTTAATTTTTTATTTTCAGTTTTCATTTTAATTTTAGTTTAAGTTTTAGTATTTTTTCTGTGCTTTTGTCATTTGTATTAGCTTATTTTTTTTGTTTTCGTAAATTTAGTGTTTCAAATGATTTTTCAACTTATTTAGTCAGTTGCCAAGGCAAAATGTTAATTTTTTAAAAAGTTTTTAAGTTAAAATTTGTCATATAATATTATTTTATTTGATATTTTTATTATATATTTTTATTATATATTTTCTTTTATTTTCACCTTTATTTCAGTTACTCCAAACTATTTTTAATCATTTTGATTTTGGTTTCAGTTAACCATAACATTGGTGCTCATTGAAACAAGCATGTGAGGTCACCGAACTGCCCATATAATATATGTTATGTATTTCTAATGTGCTCGTTGAATGACATCATTTGGTGGCTTGCCATGGAAACAGCATTTGCTTATTCACAGTCTTCATTCAAGTAGAATTATCAAGAGAGTCGCTCTGGATAACAAAAATAAGCTGCTTTGCCAGAGGCATAAAGAAGCTACAGTGTTTGTTAAAGGAGTCACATTTGAGCTGCACACTGTATGTTTCTTCATGGTTACGGTGCTTAGCAACCGACTCCCTAGTTTTATGATAAAATGCAGCTCTTCTTAATAAAATAAGCATTTTGGGATGATCTTACAGTATGTGTTTGACCAAGCGACTTGAGCTCATTTCACTAATCAAGACATGGTGAGGTGTCTTGACTTACTGGGTCATGAAATCAACATGAGGGAGTGAAGCCATTGCCATGAGCTGCGTTAAATGATGCACTGCCTATACATGGACACCTATAGAGTGTAAAAGAAGACATTACAGAGGTTTTCCTGTGGCAAACATCTTACTTTTTTCCCTTGCCTTCTGCATTTGGGGCTGTACTTGTACAGAGACGTTGGCTACCAAATATAGCCTAGTTTGCAGTGGCTTATTTTTCCCTCACATTTGAAGGAACTGTTTGGATTCTAGCGTCTGGGGAGTGCAGTAGTTGGAAGAAAGTAGGTCTTAGATGTTCTTCTATTGCTAAGATCAAAGTACTGTTCTTTAAACAGCTTTGGCTATTAAACTAAACCTCCCAGTCCGCACATAACATATCTATGTACATAAAAAAATAAGCTTTGGTGGAATCCTGCACCCTGTATGGTGAATTATTCTCTAGTGTTGTATTATTAACATAATTCATCATGTTTTAGATGTGACAATAGATTGCTGGTGATGATCTATATTTACTGATATTCAATTCCATCTATTCAGTCTCATGGATACACTCACAAACAGGTCATATATTGGGGCTTTGGTTTACAATAGTGAGAAATGATTAAAGGGGTCATATATGATGTTGCTTAAAAGAACATTATTTTGTCTATTTGGTGTAATGAAATGTGTTTTTGCAGTTTAAGGTTAAAAAAAAAGATTATTTTCCATATACTGTACATTATTGTTTCTCCTCTATGCCCCGCCTTTCTGAAACGCATAGATTTTTACAAAGCTCATCGGTCTGAAAAGCGAGGTGTGCTCTGATTGGCCAGCTATCCAGTGTGTTGTGACTGGCCGAATACCTCAAGCGTGTGACGGAAATGTTACGCCCCTTACCAAACTGTGATGATGCCCTGTGTAGCGAATTTACTCTACACTGCTCAAAACTTGCGTTTGAATCGACAGTGGCAAATTCTTTAAATATAAAAAACTTACAGTCTGTGAGTCAGAACAACCGGCATTGTAGTCTACTCTACCATGATTAGGAAACAGTCCTCTATAAAATGCGCTGGACACATCTGAATATTTGGGTTGTACTGTTCTGGAACAGTGTTGTAAATACAACTTAACCAGATTTTTAGTCGTGTCCTCTTTTGGAAGGCCAAATAATGTAGTTTAGCTTTCACAACGAAACACACAGCATTTTCACGACAAGGCGGCGACGGCAACAACAATACTACAGCAAGAATAAAAGTTACTATCTTTGCGTGAACATTTGGGCGGCGTTGTGCAAATCTTCCCACATCGTGACGTAGACATGTGGGGGCGTGTTAGAACGAGCCGTTTTAGGTAGG
>NW_015505423.1:1006173-1006388 GCF_001515645.1 Sinocyclocheilus grahami | reverse complement strand
TTGCAACTTTACAGATCTTCTTTATGCACCAAGAGCTTGTAACTCTCCAAAGAGAAAGGAAAAATTTAAATTGTATCATATGACCCCTTTAATCCAATTGAAATGTTTTGTCTCAATTGTTTGATTGTATTCTCTTCGTCAACTTTCAGGACTTGTATGAACATCTGATGAACTTATCTGTCATATTTATGAAGAAATATAGAAAATTCTGTATA